>NW_023642866.1:0-39414 GCF_015228065.2 Penaeus monodon | reverse complement strand
ATAAATATATAAAATTTTTAAATAATAAATAATCATTTTTTATAAAACATAATAAAATTATCTTGATAAATATAAAAAAAATAATATACTAAATTTATTTTTAATTATTATATTATATATTTTATAAAATAATAAAATATTTATATTATATATATTATATATATATATATATATATATATATATTAAATTATATTAAATTTTATATTTTAATATATTTAATTAAAAATTTTAAATTAAAGAAATAAAATATTTTAATAATATATATATAATATATAATTGACAAATATTTAAAAAAATATAAAAAATTTATAAAATTAGGGAAATTTATTATAAATATAAAATTATTATATTTTTTAATATATAAAATTATTAATAATATACTTATTTTATTAAATATATATATATATTTTTAAATATATATATAATATATATAATATAATAATTTGTTTTGGGGGTGTGGTGTTTGTGTTGTGTGGTGTGTGTTGGGGTGTGTGTGTGGTGTAGTGTGGTAGTACTGTGCGGTGCGTGTGGTATACATGTTATATGCATAAAATTATATAATATATATATATTATTATAATTAATATTTATTTAATATAAAACCCAATTATTAAATATATATAAATATATATTATTATATTTATGTTTGTGGGGGTGTGTGTGTGTGTGTGTGTGTGTGTTTGGTTGTGTTTATAAATATATAATATAATATATATAATTATATATTTTATATATATATATAATATTATATATAATTAAATTTTTTATATAATATATATATATATTATATTTTTATATAATATATATATATGTAGTATAAATATATATATATAATATATAAAATATATAAAATATATATATAAAATATATATATATAATGCATACATACATATTTTTTACAAAAATAATATACACATGTATTTTAAACCCCTTACACAATACAATATATTCATATGGATATATTATCAAATCAGTGCAAGGACACACCAGTCGCCCTGCGATGCGTGGGTGCCCCCGACACGTTTGTAAGCCGCGCGTGATTAAAAAATTTTTGGGTAAATCGAACCTAATACGATAAAGTCCCTGGGGCAAAAAAATTACCTCGATGCCTTTTTAGCCTTTGGGGGGCCCCGCCAGCCAATTCAGTGGGTCCCAAAGGGCCGGAAAAAATGGGAAGAATGTTTACTTAAAAGGTCACTCACTTCCGTGGAAAGGAAACGGGGGGACCCCACTCTCCTCCAAGCCATCCAACATAAAAAACTACTTAAGTATCATGCTGTGCCCCACGGGGGCCCAAAAACATAAACCTACCGTAAAAAAAAAAAAAAAAAAAAAAAAAAAAAAAAAAAAAAAAAAATTTATAAATATATATATATATTATATATAAAATTTTATTTTCTAATATATAATTAGTAATATAATTATTAATAAACATACATTACAACATACGTTAAATCAATTAAATGAATTAGTAGTAGTTTTTATTATTTTTAAATATATAAAAATAAATATATTTTAAAATAGGGTTTTAATATACTTTTTTGTGGATATATTTTTAAAAAAATAAAAATATATTAGATAATATTTTTAATAAAATATATATATATATTAATATATATATTATTATATGTATGTGTTAGTATATGCTTTAATAATTTATGGATATGTTATGCATGTAGTATATGAACTACCACACAATTCAAACAAATTTAGGTTTTGTTTTACATAATTTGCAACACACACACCAACACAACACCCCACTTTATTTGGTGTTGTGTGTGTGTGGTGTGTGTGTGGTGGTGTGGTGTGTGTTGGGTGTGTGTGGTGTGTGTGTGTTGGTGTATGCTGTGTGTATAAAAAACATTAAATATTATATAATATATATATTTTATATATTATATAATATATTATATGTAAATTATAATATTATTATGTTTTGTATATAGTGTTTATATAATATAATAACATGTATGTATGATATAAATACAAAAAGGTTTCAATTTTGATGTTGCACATTAAACATTCCAGGTTTCGAATCCTGGAAAGGGTCGCAGCTTTTTAAGTTGGGTTTGTTCGTTTATTACAATATTTCTTTCGTGCATAAAAATATATAATATATAATAATAATAAAAATTATATAAAAATTATAATATATATAATAACCACCCCCCGAAAGAGGAGGTTTCAGTAAACGAAAAATTTTTTTTACTTAAAAAGCTGCGACCTTGCCAGGATTCAACCGGGAATCTTCTGCCGTAGTCAGAGCTTTTCCCTTGGCGCCACAAGGCCTTTTAAATTACGGCATTTTCGTTCACTAATTTCCAAAAATTTGGGGGAAAACGAACATTTGAATTTTGGCAAAGTTTTAATGTTTCATAAAAAACGTAGTAAACATTTGATATGAATGACCTTTTTTAATTCTTTATGATTTTTTGGCCCAAACAAATATTTCTCTCCGAATAAGTCCAATGTAAAAGAAAAAAAAAAAAGTAAACTGAATATACAATTGCGCATTTTAAATCCAAAAATTAGAACGTCCAAAGTCTCGTAAAAATATAGAGTAAAAGAAAGTACTGTGCCGTTACGGGAACTCAATTTTATACCACGTGGTCTGGGAATAGTGGTACGATTTTCATTTTTCTGGTTTTTTATATTAGAATTGGTAAAAGGTTGTCATATTATAATTTAAATACAGAGCCATTTGACGATTTACTCAAACAGGTTTACCACGATTACTTTCGAAAAAAATTGTACCGGGGCCGAACCTGGGACCTTCGTGTGTTGACAGATGTGATAACCACTCACCATGAGCACGAGTCTCTTAAAGAAATTTTAAAAATTTTTAAAATTATTAAACTTTAATAATTTTTAAAATATATTATATATAAAAATATATTATTATATAATTGTGTGTGGTGGTTGGGGGTTTTGTGTGGTTTGGGTGTGTGGTGTGTGGTGTGTTGGTGTGGGGTTTGGTGTCTCTCTTCTCTCTCTCTCTCTCTCTTTCTCTCTCTCTCCTCTCTCTTCCTTTTTATAATATATTATATAATATTATATTAATATAAATATAATAATATAATAAAAATATAATATATATATATATTTTTAATATATTATAATATAGGAAATTGTGTAAAACATTTATGATGGGGTGTTGATAGTACACACAAAAACATAAAAGGGCACAACGAAAGCACCACACACACATATATGTATGTAATTTTTTTAAACATTTATGAAAAATCAAATAAGCATTTACACCGTTATTCAAAAGGTTTTGTACCTCCTAGAGCTGGAGTCCGGACCCCTCAGGGAATGATAAAAAAACTTGACCCTTCCAAGAAATTTCATATAAATACTATTTTGCTGCAATATGTTAATGTACTGATTTTTTTATTGTTGTTTTGGGGATACACAATTTTTTAAACCCAAAAATTTAAAACGATCTAAAAATACTCTTTTTTACCCAAAAAAAATTTGGTACTTTTTTTTGTTTCAGGGGACCCCTAAAACCCCATTGGCCCCAGGCCAAGAACCCTTTTATTTCAATGAGGACTATTCCCTGGCAGTCCTCTATGAAGTCCGCATGACCCCGGGCACCCATTTTTTATTTCCTTTGCTACTAGGGGTTCAGCCGTTTTAAGATCTCCGTTCCTTTTCTTAGCAAGGGGCTTGCAATTTTATCAGATAAAAGCCTTTTGTAGCGCCAAAGAGATATGACTGCTAAATACCTAAACCCTTAAATTTATAAGACACAAACACCACAAGAACGGGGGATTTAATTTAATGTTTATCCCCCACACCCAAAGGATCCCGGAGAAGCAGCAGGCGACATCAAACCCCCTGGTATTAGCTCTACCAATTTAAAAAGGGGGCCCCATTTCCAAAGAATACGCCACTGCACCCCCCTTTCCTACGATTTCCACACCCTTTGACGTCTAAATTTTTAAAAAGGGCATACACATGAGGTGAATAAAAAAACATATATACAAATAAAATTTATATAAAAATAACTTAAAAATAAAATAAAAATATAAATTTATAATAATATTAAAAAATATATAATATATATACATCCCTACAAAATATATATATTACATACATACATTATATGTTACAGTAGTAATATGTATATATATTAAATAGTGTACACAGAATTAAATTACCCACAGAATGATAATAACATTAATGGCAGCATACATCATACATAATAAACACATAATACATACATAAAATAAACAATACACAACAATCCACTACATCAACACCACAACACAAAATCCACATACAACAACACCACACCCCACCACACACAAACACACACACACACACACACACACCAACACACACAAACACACACACATATGTAATTATCTATAAATCTTATATACAATTTTTTTGGGATATATACACAATGACACGGGCCCCACACAGTTTATAATGTAGTGTCTAATTTCTTCAAAGGGTGTGGGGTGTGTTGTGTGGGGTGTGTGTGTGTGTGTGGTGTGTGTGTATGTATATATTTTTGTAGTATGTTGTATAAAAATATATTATAAATATTAACAATATTATAATATATGTTATAAAAATATTTTAATAATAATAATATATATATATTTTTTAATAAATATATGTAAAAATATAAAATTATATGAAATTTTATATATGTTTTTGTAAAATATATTTATATTTTTTATAGTAATATATATATATAATATATATAATATATATAAAATATATATTTTATTAGAACCCCTAAAAATGAAAAACACCAAAACAATTTTTTACGAAAAAATAACAATATTACGGGTTCTAGGTGTAGGGTATCAATCTGTCTAAACACAAAAGGGGCCCATTTCGAGCCCCTGGTGAGCACGTAAGCTTTACATTAATTATTTTTTTGTTTAGTATTTTTTATAGGGGTTACAAAGGTGTATTCATATGCACGCGTGCAACAGATACACGCACATATGTATTTTAAATATTTTTTAATATATATATATATATAAATATATAATAAATATATATATATATTTATGATGTGTGTATGATGAGTATGTAGTACGTTGTAGTATACAAGCATACATTTTAATGTAGGTATATGATATGTGTGTGTGTAATATATATTGTGGTTTTGTGTGGGGTTTGTGGTTGTGTGTGTGTGTGTGTGTGTTGTGTGTGTTGTGTGTGTGTGGGGATGGGTGGGGTTGTTATTTGGTGTGTGTTGTTGTGGTGTGTGTGGTGTGTGTGTGGGGTTTTGTGTGGGGTGTGTGGGTGGTGTGGTGTGTGTGGGGTGTGGTTTTTTGGGGGGGTGTATTTGCATTATTGTTTGAAAATACAGCATATGCAAAATGTAAATACAGATACAAAAAAATATAACCGTACATTATACAGTTCTTTTATTGCAAGGAATGAAATTTCTTTTCCCTCTGTCCGGAGCCTTTCGGGAAATCTACCGTCCGGGAGGGGTAGGTCGGATGGCCCAACGTGCTTTTGGGGGCCTGAATGCAGTTGTTTCGGACGAATCAACGTAAAAGATGGGTTGCCTTTAAAGATTTCCACTAGAGAAAATTTAAAAAGTAATTTAAGCGTTTTTCCGAGGTAATAATGTAATAGCAAATTAAAAACGATAAGTGCGCCGTGAAAACATACCTACCTACCCACAAAGGTTGAGTACTTTCGTAACAACACAAAAAAATATTAAATTATGTAGGGGAATTTTATAAAACGGCTAATAACAATCGTTCAAATTGGGAAGGCACATCCCCTTTACGGAAACCTAATTCCCGTTTTTTTCCTATTACTTTTTTTTTAATCATGCAAAAAAAAGTCCCAGACACTACTAGTCTTCCTAACTTTAGCAATAATAGATAGAGAGACAAAGGGAAAATGTCAAAAAAAGACACACCACACACAACACAACACACACACACACACAAAAACACACACACACACACCACCCAAACACACACACACACACCCCACACAACCACACACACACACACACACACACACACACCAACACACCGAGCCCCCCGGGATTATGACAGACCCCCCTATTCCGTTTTTGTGGAAGTTTTCCCAAAAATTTTGCTTTCTTTTTTCAGGCTATCGTCATTCTATTTTGAATTAAGGCCATGGTTTCAGGGAACGAACAGTCTGAAAAAACCTCTGAATTAAATAGTGAATTTACAGAGCACTCCCGGCCGGACAATAAACCCCGCATTCGATCTTAATTTAGGTTTTTTCCTTTACAATGAACTTCATTCTTTTGTTTCAGGTTTAAAATTTTATTTTATCACGCGTTTAGTATTGTCACTTCGACAGTTCCAGCACCCTATCCACTTAAACAAGAAAGACGAAAAAAATTTCCCATGAAGGGGACAAAGGGAAAAAAATATGGTATTTGGGATCCCACAATTTTCTCAATCTCGCTAAAAAGAGAGCCCTACTGTCGTATTTTGGATGAGAATATGTGTCTAAAATATATAATATTATATATTATATATATATTATATAAATATAATTATATTATATTATAATGTATGAAGTATTTTTTATGTTATATTATGTATTATAATATTTTAAAGTGCGTATATTAATATTTTTTTGTAAATATGTTTAGTAAGGAAATACATATGTATACATAATATGTAGTAGAGTGTTTTTGCAATTTTACAAAAGACTACATTACATATACATGCAATGACACCAAAAACAAATACAAACAGAAAAAACCACAAAAACACCCCCACACACACACACAAACACACACAACCCCACACACACACACACACAAAAACCCCACAAACACATAAAAAAACACACAAAACAAAATGGAAGGGGTGGGAGCATACCCTTTTAAACCTCTATGGGTTTCTTCTAAAGGGTGCGTTTTTATCCTTTTCAGATCTTGGCCCCTATAGGGGTTTTTTTTTTCGTTTTATTTTGTGCAGATCCCCCCGCATGCCGGGCGTCTTCGCTCTGAACCGGGTTTTTCCTGGTCTGGAATGGTCGTCGCGGAGATCACGGCGACACTCGTTTCAACAACAAATTATTTTCCTTCACCCGGGTTTTAGAGTTCATAATTTGACCCCTTTTAACCCAAAACTATGGTCATACTACTCTTTGTTAAATTTTGGGGGTTTTATATGGAGGCTCATGGTGTAGTGGTTTTTCAATCGTCTAACACAAGAAGGTCCCAGGTTTGAGCCGGTGAGCACAAATTGCGTTTTTACACTTAAAGTTAACGATTAAAAGATAAAAATAGACTGATTTTCGGTGTCAAAAGAAGTCAAAAAATCGAATATGCGCACATTTTGCAAACGACGTAATAGTTTTCATATATATACTTTTTTAAATTAATTTAAAAAAAAAAAAAAATAGATAGAAATTTTTTTAACATATATCTACAAAATTTTAAAAAAAGAAGGAAAAAAACACAAAACACAGACACACACCCCACCCACACCACACACACACAAAAAAAAAAAAAAAAAAAAAATAAATAATATAATTAAATATATATAATAAAATATATATAAAATATGGGTTTTGGGGTGGGTGTGTGTTTTAAATTTGTGTATAAGTATTAAGGTATGAAAATTTTAATATAAAAATTATATTATAAAAATTATAATAAAAATATAATAATAGATAATAAGAAAATATATATAAATAAATAATATATATATTATATAGAAAAATTAAATATCTTAATATTAATGTATAATTAATCATAGATTTATTTAATTAATATATATAAATATAATTAAAATAATAATTATATATTTAAAATTATATTATATATGTTTTGATAATTGTAAAAATTTTTTTTCTTTTTTTTTTTTTTTTTTTTTTTTTAAAACAAAATATAGAAATATTAATTTAATGGATTAATGCCCCACCCTTTTTTTTTTTTTTTTTTTTTTTCTCCTTTTTTTTTTCCCAAAAAACCCCATCAGAAACAAGGCCCGGGGGGAATTAACGGGGGTTTGGGTGGCTTGTTTGTTGTGTTTTGGGTTGTGGGGGTGTGTGGTTGGTTTGTTTGGGGATGTCGTTTTCGGGCCCGGCGGGTCGACGGCGGCGGGCGTGCGTGCGTGGTGGTGGTGGTGTTGTTTTTTGTGGTGGTGGGGGGGTTTGGGTGTTTGTTTGGTGGATTCTGTGATTGCCCCGCCCCCCCCGCGCGCGCAAACTGCCAAAAACCACACCCCAACACAAACACACCCCAAAACCCACAAACCCCAACACACACACACCCCCCAAACACACACCACCACACAAAATTTACATTTTTGTAGGTTGTTTTATTAGTGATATATAATAAAAAATATAATATATAATATATATTTTAAAATATATTTATATATTATTATATATATATATATATATATCTCAAAAATACAAGAAGACTTAAATATTGTTTCGAAAGATTTTGTGTTGCCCCCCCTCACCATTAAAAGGGACTTTCACGTTAAGAAAACGGAAAAAATTTTTTGGGGTCACATTTTATAGCGACTCTCTCATGCCCCTTACAAAATGGGGAGTATTGTCAACAAATTTGCAAGACGGGAAATACACTTTACACCCCCGCCCCCGCGCTGCCTTTTCCTTTGGGAGGACACACATTCGCCCGATTTCTTTTTCGCAAGGATAAACATCCCCCCCTCGAAGGGAACCCCGCATAAAAGGACACGTCCGAAGGCAGAGGGAGAGGGAAAGGCAGACAGGCCCAAACCCCACAGGGTCCAGCTCCCCCCACCTCGTCCCCACCCGGGGGGCCGGGGGCCTTTGGGGGGCTCATAACTGTCTTCAAAAATAAACCAGCAAGCAAGCCCTTTTTCACGACCCCCCAAGTCCATTTTTGTCCGTACTTTGGTGACAGGGTGCTCCCAACCCACATGTAAAATTTTCCGGGCGTAGTGGTCTTCGTTTACATCTGATGGCAGCGGTGTTCAAAACCCTGAAAAACCCCCACGAAATTGCACTATCACCTCTCCTCCCCCGACGCTTTTGCCGACCCACGTATTCCCGCAATTACCCCTGCAAAGTGCCTCTGCCTTTTTTAACCCCCAGGCATCACTACCAACTCTTTCTGACCCAATATGTCTTTTACAACTTCATTTGATATCACGCCAGTGCTCCCCGAAAAAGTCGGAAGATTTTTCCCTCGCACCTACCCCGCCACACTCCCCAATGGCTCACCACCTCGCAAGTTTTTCGCGAATCGCAGCAAAGCGAGAAGTCGAGTTCACCAAACCCCCATAAAACACTTCCGTACTTTTAAAAAGTAAGTGTATCTATAGTGCCAGAGTAAATATTGCCCTCCCATCCCAAACCATCCCGCATAAAATTTCCCTTCTTTAAAATTTAAGACACGCCACTTAGAACCACACCACTAACTTATAAAATAACGTCCGCTGTAAACCCCTTTGTTTTTTTTTCAACAAACAAACGAATCACACACTGAGATCAAACCTAATGAACCACCTCTTCCCCAGCCAAACCATCCCGAATTGATGTATTGTGTAGTATTTTCTGTCTATTAACTTTTTTATCCTCAGATGCACAATTTTAGATATTCTTTTTTCTCTCAGAAAAAATGATACTTCGAGTTAATTAATTTTTGTTTGTTCGGCTTCACCATTTTATTCAGTTTATTTTGTCGAATTAATGAAAATCTATTTTTTTTTTTTTAAATTTTTTTAGTAATCACTTCATTACGTCTTGCATTTTTATATTCAATACACATTTATCGTGTGTCTTTAAAACACATTTTTCATATTTCCCTAATAATCGGGCGTATTCACACAGATATTTAGATACCTCCCGTACCTAAACCCGCCCATTTTTACACGGAATTCACCCTAGGATATGGATTTATTGTGCCATCCCTAGATAATAAAAGAACCCAAATTTTTTTACGACGTCCTCTCGAAGTTCGAATCTTTTTCCCGTAATGCTGAGTTGTGTCTTTAGTTTAAGGTTTTTGAATATTACTGATGTAGTGTCTCCCGTGAAATAATGGCAACGCATTGCAGACACCAGTTTTTTTAAAACTTACACAGTTATTATCACCACAAGTTAATATTAAACCCGGCCCGGCCCCTAAACGAAGGAACCCCGGCCGCCCATCAAGAATTACGTCATAGATGAAGGCCCGAGTCGCGCACTGTTGATTTCACCGAAGTTTAATTTTTAAACCCGGTACGGCCTTAAAGAAGGAAACCTGGCCCCCCGATACTTACGCTCATAGAAAGCCCGAGACGCGCACTGTTAGAATTTAAATTCAGGCCAGCTGCCATGTGTTTGAAGAATATACTTGCCATTTACCCAAAAAATATGGGAATTTTTATCCAATTAAATTTTTCTCTCTTCAATATGAGGGGACCTTATGAACTCACTAAGGAAAATTTAAAACTTATGACCGTACCCTTCTTTTCACAAATTTTTTTATTTTGTCTCTTTTTTTTGCAATTAGTAAGGGGATGACAAAAAACTTTTCATCATATCCTTAGCCCTTTTTCGACCGGTACACTTATATTTTAGTTCTGAAGACGATGACCTCTTGTACGAATGTTGCACCTTAGGCAAAACTTGCCAACCACCCCCGGCACACGACGACCGAGCGACCTCGGATCCCCGGGACCATGGGTAATACAAAACAAAACCTCTCGCATTTTTAAAGCGTTACAGTCGGCCGGGGAGGGCCCGCGCTGGCGAGCGATGTAACAAAAACGTAGCAAGACGGAAGATACACTTACATCCGCCCAAGCAGGCCCTTCTCCTTGGCAGGAGCACATGTCGCCCGATTTCTTTTTTCGCACAGGGATAAAATCAGCCCCGAAGGGAACCCCGCATAAAGGACACGCCCGAAAAGGAAAAGGGAGGACAGGCAGACGGGCCCAAAGCTACACGGGGCCCAGCTTCACCACCTCGTCCTCCCCCCCGGGGACAGGGGGGCCTTTTGGGGGTTCATAATGTCTTCAAAAATAAACAGAAGTAAGCCCCTTTCACGACCCCCCCAAGTCCATTCTGTTGGACGGTGGTGCCCCAACCTCAATGCGCTAATTTTTCCTCGGCGCGTGGTCCTTTACAGTTATATAAGTGATACGTCCCTTTTGCTTTTAACCCATACTCCCAGATACAGTAGGGTTAAACGTATGAGTTTTAACCCAAAGAAAAGCGACCCCATACTCAATAATAGTTTTTAAAAGTTTGATCACGTGGAAAACAGTAGCAATAGTTTTTAAAAATCCAATTTCTAAAGTCGAAGATTATGGAAAACCAACATCAAGAATCAATTAATAACAAAGTCAGAAAATAAAATACAGAGGGGTCCTCTGATCTTTTCGCACTTTCCTCCCCAGAAACCCAAAAAATGGCATACCGATGCGCCACTCAAAAGTATTTTTAAAATTTCAAAATTTTTTCATTCTAAGCCCCCATTTTTTCATTTCAACAAATCAATACTGAAACCTAAGACGGTAAGTAAGGGAATAGGCTTTTAATCCGTAAAATACATCAAATACATCGAAGAAAAAAACAAACGGTTTAATTTTCCGAAAAAAACAACCGGGGTTTTCCCCGACAAAATTTTTATCATCAGATTTTTTTTTGATGAGAAAAGAATCGTGATCATTCAGTTGCATTTCCCGCCGACAGCAGGGGGGGGCATGAAGTAGATAGGGGAAATTTTGGGTAAAAAAAGGCTGAAATAAGAAGAAAAAAAAACAGAAAAAAGTGTAAAACAAGCCAAAAAAAAAAACGTTTAAAATCGACATTTAAACTTAGGACGTCGCCGCCATTTTCAAAAGTCTAGGGGGGTTGGAGTAGTTTTTGTGACTTCAAATGCCCTTTGGACGTTAAATTCTTTTAAAACGGGGGCGATGAAAAAATTTGTTGATTTAAACGTAAGTAACCATGCAACAGAGCGAATTTCAACATTTAATTTGATGGATACCATCTATGTTGGCTACGCAAGTACGACCCCCTAACAAATTGGCGAAAAGAAGCCTGCAGCAAGGATCTGTGAACAAGATCTTTTGGGTGCCTTACAGGGTTTCACATTATAAAGTTTTCATAAGGAAGAACTAGAGATCTGATTAAAAAATCAAAGGCCTGAAAACTTACCCCTAAAGGCACTATACAGTATAGAGATGGAAGCCTTCCTATGGGGGGCCCGAAATAAAACCCGACAGTGTGACGTGGTTTTTGCTAGAATCGTTTTTGTTACAGAATGTATGGGAAATGCAGGTGCAAGAAGTGCAGATGAATTAGATGTAGACTTGTAACGAAAAACAAACGAACGCTGAGCACTATATTCGGGAAAGTCATGTGAGCAACTTTTCAGACACCTAATAGAGGGATAGAGAACTATGGAAAATTTCATTTTTTCGAACATTGGAAGATATATTGTACTATACCTAAATTTACTATGTAAAACACTGTAAGCAAAAAAAATTATTCAAACACAGGGGGAAAAAGCATATGAAAGAAAAAATTTTGTATGATGTATGTTATTTTCTATTTCCCTGTAAAACTACAGTAGTTACAGACTACTATACAATGTCGATATATGTGAAACTTAATCATGTTTGCCCAGCCTGAGCGATACCCCGGGTGAAAAAAAATTACTTAACTTACCAGCGACGCACCAACTTTGAAAAACTCACAAAAAAAAAGAACCATTTTTGGAAACAACCGTAGAATTAATGACGCTTTACTATATTCATAACAAAAGTTGATTTATCGTTTAAAAAGAGCCTTACATCAGTCATAAAAAAAAAACCCGCCCCTAAATTAGAGGCTACCACCCTTACGAAACAGGAATGGGGGCTATTGACTTATGTCAGTGACACCATACGAAAATTTGGGGCAAAAAAATCTAATGACAATAAGTGAGTATCAGCTTTTACATATTCAAACACCCTCGGGGTTTTTTCTCTCTGTAAAAGTATACGCAAGGGTAAAAATTTTCAGACTGATCACACCAATTTTCAGAATCACGGCACAATTGAGGAGTTTTTAATGCTAGAATTAAATTTTGGAGATAGTCAATGAATGAAAATGGCAAAGGTTGACATTTTGAACAACAGATCTAGACAGTATATAAACGACAGGAAAAACTCCTGGCGGGGGGCAGGCTAGATTTGTAATGGGAAAGGGGGATTTTGTGCTGGAAACGTCAGAAGCAGCTTGCAACAGAGCTAATCAGTGACCATTTGAAATAGAAACGAGATACGCTTTTGATAATACTCAGTCCCCAAAAAAACAAATGGGGTAAAAAATTTCACCCCCTTACCTGAGCACACTTTAAATCCGTATCTATGAGGTACAAGATACCATAACAAGTGTTGAAAATTTTCCAGGGACATAAACAGTGGTCATGATTAACAAACTTGGGGTTGTCCAAAAGAAAACCTTCAAAAACAGAAACCCACAACGCTGCAAACAACCTAAGGGGTCGGGCCCCTACTTTATTAAGGGAAAAAAAGCGATTTCAGGAGTTTTATATATCTACAAGAGGATAATCCCCGTGACAACCATAAATTTTTTAAGGCTAAAAAAAATAGGGGAAATTTAAAAACTTTTTCAGAAATGAACACTTTGACAGTCCTACAAAGCTTTAAAATAACCCCTAAAGTGGAGGTCGGGAAAAAAAAATAATCGAATTTCAGGCAACCAACAAAACCCCCCGCATTTCCAAGTCCTTTTGCCAAGCAGATATCCCCTTTTATCAAGGGCGGAGCGTCCAAATTGAGCCATCCACAAATATTAGGATACCAGTCATCTAAAATGCACGCAAATTTCCCATTGAGATGGTTTTGATAGCCCCCTAAGATTGTGAGATCATGAGGGGGAACGAACAACCCTGACAAAGGAAAAGGTCCGCCCCAGGTGAGGATGGAATTTCCCTATAGTGCCTCCCCCTTATAGCTCAGGACTGGTAACCCTTTTGCACCTAACAGGTTAATTTTTGTCACGGTATCTCCCGGGTCTGGACACGCAGTCTAATATCCCTTTCCCAAAATAAACACTGAAAAATACCGCCCAATTCTTTAACCCTCATGTGTATGCAAAGTTTAGAAAGGATATTTGAACAGACTCAGGTCGGGTTTAAAAGGGAAAATTTTCCAGATGTACGGATTTTCGGGACGTGCACAAAAATTTGCTTTGCAGAGTATTTTTCCATTTAACCGGGGAAGCCACTGTTTTTTGACCTTAAGTCAGCTTTGACATTGCAAAAGAGAAGTTTCCCTAGAACAATAGTAAGCTTGGCACCCGGGGGGAAAATTTGAACTGGATAGAATGTTCTCCGAACAGATCTCAAGTGTCCTGTTCAGGGGGTGAGAATTTCCATTTCACAGTCTTTTGAACTTGGGACGCCACGGGGAGGAGTTTCACCCCCTATGCTGTTCAATGCCCTAGCAAAAGCGGTGGGATATCCCATTGGGGGATGGGAACCTTATATGTATCTGATGACATATGGTCAGAGCATCATCACAAGTGAGGAGCAAATAATTCCGACAGAACACAGCAAAAGGTCATGAGTGTGGATAGTCATTTCGTGAGAAAACAAGGCTTAAAAACCATGTATCATACCCCCCCCCACTTTTCGCATAGGTCACCAGGGGCTTACATATGCACAAATATAAATATTCGGGGTGAAGTAAAGATGCAGACCTGGTCTTCTCTCTAAAGAAAGACTTGGGAGAGATGAAACCTTTTAAAGTTTGCGGAAGAAACATGGATCAATGTTAAGCCGCTAGATGTTTACTTGGGTTTTTTTAAGGTCAGTTGTTTGATACCAGCAGCACTTGTTTCAGTGTAAGGAATCAGAAAAAGGTAGTTGGAGGTAGTCAAAATGAAACTATGAGGATTACCCCGGCGCCCCGAGAAAAAGAAGGATATAAACATGAGATCGAAAATACCCCATTTGATGAATAAAAATTTTTTTTCCACCATATTGGGTCAAAGCCGAGGGGAAACCCCCGTATCTCTCAGATTTCCAAAAACAACTGCAACATAAAAAACAAGCAAGTGACGTGACAAATCACCAACGCGCGCCCCTTTATACACAAAAAAACTCCGAACATTATAAAATAATGTTCCCAATTTGTAAAATACCAAAAGGCGTCCCTTCCACCTGGGAAAAATTCAAATGACGTGCACCTTAATGTCTACCACAAAAAAAAAAGGGGGCAAACTCGTGTTTAAACAAATGCGTAGAAAAGGTTTAAAGGAACACCAAATCTATGGGTGAGAGAAAAGAGTGTTACGCCCAGGATGTACAGTTGGATACAAAATGGTTGTGCTTTCGCTGTAACAAAAAGGCTTATACAACATCAAATTTTAAAAGGAATACAAAACTGGGCACATCCAAACCCGGGGCTGGCAGGGATACCCTTCCAAAGGGAATCTTAATGCTAGGGGCTTGGAGTAGTTTCTGTGATCTCAAAGTGCTTTCGGCGTTAAATTTTCAAAACAGGTGGCGAGAAGAAATTGTGGTTGCATTAAAACGTTTGGCATAGCAAAACGACCAAAAAAGACAAATTTGGGGAAAGAAAACTGCAGAAGGAACTGTGAAAAATAGATCTTTGGGGGGCCTCTTGCAGGGTTTTCACATATTGAAAAATTTCTAAGGAAGAAATTTGATTTATTAAAACTCAAAGGGTGAAGCTGACCTAAGGCACTACGATCAGTATAGAGATGGGAAAACCTTCTATGGGGGGCACCCAAGTCAAAACCCGAAGTGGCAGGTATTTCCGAAAACGTTTTTGTACAGAATGTACTGGCAACTGCACGGGGCAAGAAGTGCAGATGAACAGATGTAGACTGTGTAACGAAGAAAAAAAAACGAACGCTTTTAGCAAATTGGAAGTCATGTGATACAGCCTTTTGACCACCAACAGAGGGGGAAAAAAACATGTGAATATTTTTATTTCATTGAACAGGAAAATATATCGTACATACCCAAATTTTCTATGTGAGAACACGTAAAAAATAACATGTTATCAAAACAGTGGAAAAGTTTAAGTAATAAATTTTTTTAATGTATGATTTTTATTTCTATTTTTCCGTAAACTACTAGTTACAGATACTGTCAAAGTCAGAATTTTTGTAAAACTGTAATTTTGATTTCCCACGCCCGAGAGATAGCCAGGGTGGAAATAAACTTACTTAAATTAATTAATGACACGTGACCCCCGGGGGACCCCTTTACCAAAAGACATCGTTCGTGGTTCCTTTTTGGTTGAACTCCAGTATAGAGTCACTCCGTTATACCAGTATCACTACACCGGCAAGCCATTTACTAAGGTTTTAACCTTTTTCAATTGGCGGCAGCGGGTTTAATGTGTTTAAACCCTTGTATAGTGGGGTAAAAATTCAATTGACAGCAAAGGCACTTTCAACTATTCTATGACCTCAGATCGCATTACTGTGTGATAGCGGATGGGTAACAAAATAATATCGTTTTTTATAAAAATTTTAATTAATTTGAGTATACGTAGGATTTTTCCCCCATATCATAGCACACAGGTATCCCCCATATCCCCCGGGTTGTGAAATCCCTAATGAACTCTGTTCCGACTTCGAAAATAGGTACAGGAAAAACCGAAGTTTTCGTTCCCCCCGGCAATTTTTGAGTCGGCGTGACCCGCAGTTGCGTCTTTTTAAATAAGTAGGCTGGGGTTTAAAGCTAGAATCATTCGCTTATTAACAACCCATCTATCCTTTTGAAGTTGCTTGCGTTTGGGAAACCCCAAGGGGTTCGTGGATTCGTGTAGTAGATACCGTAGGGTTTTTCACGAGCGCCCACACAGAAAAGAGCAGGTTATTTTTAAAATTTTTTCCTGGCTCTTTTCGCTTCAATGTAGGGCTTTTTTGGGTATAGGATCCCCGTCGAAAGTCAAACTGCAGGGCTAGACAGGCTACCTGGGCAGTTAGTTTTTCTGACCCCGAGAAGATTTCTTGCAAAAAAAAGCTTGCAAATATTTTTATTCAGTCACCATTCTTAATTGAAATTTTCTGTTGCAAAGTGAATCAATGTGGTGTTGAAATAATTTTAGCTAGCATTGAATTTTATGTTTTGTATAAAATTTTAAGTTCATGTTTGTGATTCTTCCCCCTTTTCCTCTCTTTCACACCAAACAAGCTTACTCACACTAAATCATCCATGCACAACAAAGGACAGTGAAACCCTTTTTCATTAAATAGGATAGTTGCTGTCATAGTGCTGGCATAAAGTTTTTAAAATTGACACATCTTTTTGCCCGCAATTTTGTCAGTCGTGACAAGTGAACGTAATGAGTACAAATAATTTTTTCTTCTCTGTGAGAAAAATTGGTTCAATAAACCTTTGCGGATTCCCTTTGGCCTTTTCCCTTTATTACTCCTATTTTAGAGACGGTTTGGGTAGTTAACCCAGGTCCATGCAGATCATAGGGTCCCCTTCCTAGTTTCTTTTTTATCTTGTGAAAAAAAACACGCAAAAAAAATGAGAAAATTTAGAAACAAAATTTTTTAAAAACCGCAAATTTATATAAGTAACCAGTTGGTATTAACCCCCCCTATTCTCTGTTCCCTTTTTTTTTCTCTTACTTCGGGCCCCTTATGTGTATATTGGTCCCCACTATAACAAAGTCAGACCGACAATAACCGAACGGACCAAAGGGGGGGCCCCGCTGCAGAGACGGTCACCTAAGATCCGTGGAAGGGGCGTATCGAAAGTCGCCAAAAGCCTCCCAAACCGGGGTTTCACAAGCAGGTTTTAACCCGCCAATGAGGGAGGGTGCCGCGCCGAGATCCCCGTAGATCCGGGAAAGGACCAGGAATCCCCAGCGCAGGCACCTTTTGCCCCGGATGTGGGGATGGGCGTGCTTGCATGGATGACCGCGACGTCAGGGCAGGATCGCCGCCCCCTGCCCGGACGCCCGTGATCTGATAAAGAACGGGAGTGAGGACACACATGATCCCAAGAAGGCCCTGGACAGTCTGTGAGGCATGGGGACGAGGACACCGCCGAGTAACCCTGGACAAGAACACAGGAAGTCTAGCAATCAAAATCAAGTAGGACCTGGCGAGATTTTCGAGGATGTGGGAGTCGAGACGGAAGAACATCGAGGACCTGAAGGAGGGGACGGGGTGAGCACCCACAAAGAGCACCAGGACAACACACACGAGAACGGATGACCACCCAAGTTAGGTCCCCCTTGGGGCAAATCTAAGAGCCCGAGGGCGAGGCGTGAGTAGGGGGCCAAACAATAAATGATGTAGCAGACAGGACTGATGATCACCTTGCTCCCCCATCTTCCTCCAGCTGCTAGCACTTTGGCAGCGGGTGGGCACATTTATACTGAAAGACCTAGTTTAGACATTTTCGGGGCCCATTGTACTAAGGTCAACCTTTTACATACGCCTAAACCTTTCCCCCTTTTATGCGAAAACCAAAAACGTTTTTTCGTTTTTCGTCTATGGTCACAATTACTTGGTTTTTTTTCTTTTTTTTTCATCTTTGGGGGCACTTGAGTGTTAAAACTATCAGGGTTATAAACTAAGTCCACTTGCCCCTTACATTCAAAATATGGTTTTAAAAATGACCCAGAATCGACGCAAGCACGAAAATAAAACTTTTTTTCACCGGGTTTTTTCTCGATGAAAGGGCATTGGGGCCCGAAAATCTCCTAGGGCAAAAGCACATGGCACGGGTTAGTACAGAATAGCAAAATACTTACAAAAAAAAAAAAATTAAGTATATAAAAGTAAAAAAACGCTTTACATACATAAATTTCAAAAAAACGGCATGATAATTTAAAAAAATTTTTGTTCTCACAAGCGCGAGCAATAAAAGAACTATTTGGTAGAGCGCGAAATGAGTTCCGTGTCCTTTTTTTGATTTCAGGGAAATATGGAAGGGATTTCTCCTTCTCTGTCCTATATTCCTTATTTTTATTTGCGCACTTTCTTCCATGATAAAAAAGTGTTTAGTTTCTCAAGATAACCACTCCATCCCTTTTTTTTTTTTTACTGAATCTTGGTTGACATACACAGAAAGTTTTCCAAAAACCAACTTTTCACTTAGATACTCTGCTGAAGCATTCTGCAAGCATCGTAGCAAAAAAATAAAATAGACGAAACAACTGTAGGCTGGTGTGACTCCGGGGGGAAACCCCGGTCTAAAAACAACATTCCGTCAAAACCCGAGGAGAAAAATTGCATTAATAAAAAACACGAAAGAAAATTTTTTACAGTGGGACGCACTCACAGAGACAAAGCCCCCAATACCGTCATAAAATTTATGAAAAAACCTAAGCTCCCGATGGGAAAGGGGCACGGGGGCCACCTCCAAACACGCAACAAATTTTTTCCCCTGGGTTTTATACTTTGCACAAAAAAGACTTTTTGCCCTCTCAAAGAATTGTCTTAAATTTTGTCCAGTTACACGTCCATACCGTAAAGACTAACCGCAGTAGTCCCCATGTGTTTTTTAAACCAATTAATTTTTGTAAAAAAAATATTTATCAAGGTCCTATGTTTGTATCAATGGGGTACTTGGACAAATGGTTTGGGTTTCAACCCTTTTTTTTTTTTTTTTTTGAGCCTTTTTTACCCCGCTTTCTTCGCAAAAAACGTTTAAAAAAAAACGTATCTTTATGCATTTAAAAAGCCAGTGAATTTTGTTGTTTAATTTAAAAAGTGGGAAAAATAAAAAACTTGAACTTTTTGTATCGTAGATAAAAAAAAAGGGAGAAATAGAAGTTTTAAAAAGAAGAAAAAAGGAAAAGCGGTGATAAAAAAGGCTATTTCCCCGGTACATATTCCTTACATTAAACCCTTTCCGGGTTCATCGTGTAAATAAGTAATTAGGGAATGCTAAAATATTTTTTATACCTTTGGGTTTTATTGGAAGAGCTTGGTAGTGACATCCGCTAGTACCCACAATTGTAAGAACCTTGAAGTTTCGGGGTCTGACAAAACCTGCTCCCCTGTTGCTTTTCCAAAACAAACACCGCGTGCGGAAAAACTTTTTCCTCGTGTCTTTCGATTTTTTGTAAAATCATTGACATAAAAAAAAAAAAAAAAAAAAAAAAAAAAAAAAAAAAAAAAAAATAATATATATATATATATATATATAATATATATATAATATATTATATATATAATATAATGATAATAAAAATAATAATAATAATAATAATAATAACAAAATGAAATAATAAAAAATTTTTAAAAAGCGCATATTTCTTTATAGCAGGTTTTGTTTTCCCTTTAAAACTTTACTTAAAATGATCTGTATAACCTGAAGTAAATGTGGGGATACGTTTCATACTAACCCGAATTTGTTGGTAAAACCCAAAACCCAAAATGGAAAAGTCCCAGGTAGTGAAATACTTCAATTTGATATTTTTAAACAGGCAAGAGTTGATGATTTCTTTACTACTTAAAAGGCGGGATTTCAGCGACAATAAAAATGGGACATCTTAGTAAAAAAAAACGTGAAAAACCTTTACGTTTAAATAAATGATCTGTTTTAACTCATTCGTGCATACACCTTTAACCCCTTTTCTTGGTGTCCCAAATGTAAGCAAATTTACACATCAGCGAGAGAGGTCTACTTTCGATTAAGGGGTTAATCTTTGTAACGTTGGGCTTCGTCATTCCATTAAGTAAAAAATAATCAGCAAAGAGAGTCATTTACTTTAATGTGTACAACAGAAAGAAAAAAGTGCATTTTGGACTTTATTTATTTATTTTTTTTTGGTTTCTCAAGATCCAATACGTTTTTTAATATCAGCTTTTTTAATACAGTAATTCAAAAATTACTATAAAAAAATCGGGCAAAATTGAAGTGGTGATAGTCTGCCAAAACCCTTTTTAACAGATCATTACAAAAAATTTTGCCCGTCTTAGAATAGTATGCCTTCATATTTTCCCAAAAGGGCCGACCAGGCCCAAAAAATAAACCAACCCCCGTTTTGTAGTCTGGCAAAACTACTTTTTTCTCAGGCAAGAAGGAAAGTAATACAAGTAGTGACAATTCGCAATTTTTCATACAAATAAAAATAAATATATTTTTAATATATAAAATTTTATAATATATAATAATATATAATATTATATAATATGTATATATATATTTATATTATATATATATATAAATATTATTTTTATATATATATATAAAATATTAATATATATAATATATACAAAAAGAGGGAGGATCACAGAACGGGGAAAAACCCCAATCACGAGCATACCCCTCACGTGACAAAGGGCGTGGCCGCCTGGTAAGACAAGCAGCTGTTGCTCGGTACCCTAGCAGGGTCACCTGGCGAATGGCGAGCGTGTCATTGCTTTTATGCGGGGTCGAGCAAACTGGGGTCCGGGGTTACAATACCCCCCCTCAGCGAAGAGCCCCCAGGGTATGGAGGGGGGGGGCCCCGCCCGGAGAACCGTACTAGGGGGAGGCGTCGTCCTAAATAGGGTGGCTTTAGGAAATTTATCGAGGCCCAAACGTTGGCCCCTTTAATCTGCAGCAGGAAGCTTTCCCCTTCCCTCCAATGACTTCGTAGGGCCAGAGTAGGGAGGGGTAAGGGGGGCATGTGGGCGTCAGACAGAGGAAAACATACTCTTTTGTACGGTTTTGGGGGATTTAATGGTTTGGGGGGGCCTGAGGCTATTTGCGGGGGGCAAATTTCCCCCACGAGTGTCGTAGTCTGGCGATGTCATCGCTGGATGGACATTACAGAAAAATTTCCCCGGGGACCACAAGGGGGTCGCAAAACCATCTTTTTGGGGAAAAAACATAAGCCTTTTTTTAAACACTTGATGGCCGAAAAGGGACAGGTAAGTTCGAAACCCACATTATTTCCCTACATCGAGACATCAGGGAGCTTCAGGGTTTTAAAAACTCTCCCCATGCGTTAGTTTCCGGGTTGTGGGGCCGTTGTGTGATGGATGGGGTGCCCAATAGCTGCCCAGGGACACCCAGAGCTGTAAAGTGAAAAGCTGCCTTGGTCGGACGGATGTGGGTAGGGATGTGAATCTAAAAATCCACCCAGAGAGCAGAGCGGGGGCGCAGGTGGAACTGGCTTTGGGACATATAGGAATAGTTCAGGCCATTAGTTGGACGGCCCACTAGGGGAAAGAGGTAGCGTGTCCTTCTGATAGTGGTAGGGGCCCCTTTATATCAACATGGTGTGGTGAAGCGCCCCGGGGGTGGAAGGTTTGGGGCCCATTTCGGTGTGTAGCTAAATTTTTTGGAGGTTTGACAGGCGGTGCAGTATCGAACCCAGCCCTTTGATCTCTGGAGAGTCCCCAACAAATTTCGCTTCAGAAGGCGTGCTGTTTATAAAGGGGGATAAAACAAGTGGGGGATGAGGCGAAATGTGACGACGGAGGGAGCTGGAATCCGAAGGGGTCCCTGCTTCATCCCACAGAGACGTCCTTCCTTTGGGGGAAATAAGAATGTCGGAAAGGTATTTTGGGGTCTTTTGCCCCCCTTACGAGTGGTTGCAGTGAGCCCAAAAATGAACGCATCAATGGAAAACTGGAGAGGGCGACGGCTAAGGATTTTTCCTGCACGGCAGGTGTTAAAGGAGCATTTTGAACACGGCGATGGCAGAGAGATGATGGACTGGCGGGGGGACCATGCGTCAGCATGTCTTGCCAAAGGATGCAAAGAAAGTTGCAGCTGTCTTACTGTTCGGTCGGTGCTGGAGGGAACTTGCCAGAGCTTCATCTCGTAAAGGCATGAAGGTCTCGGGTCCCCCGGGGCCCCGCTTGGCAGCGGGGAGCGTGTCACTCGCGCTGTGCTGATGAAGGAGCGCTGCGGGAAAGTTTTAGGTCATCGAATTGTGGTAGTTCCTTGGTACCAACCACTCTGAGATGCGGGGAAAAATTCTACGGAAAGGGGCCGGGAGGATGGGGTGGGCCCTGGGTAGGGGGGTTAGTCACCCACTTCTTAGGGGGAATTGCCTTCAGCTCCCGGAACCAGAGGGGAGCGCGTCACTGAGAAGGTGGGGAGCTTATTTGCATTGCTGTGCTGGGGGGTTTGGTTTTTGAGTATCGTATCGGAGGGCATGCTTTTTTTTTTTTTTTTTTTTTTTTTTTTTACACAAGTTGGGGCAAAAATTACAAAAGAGGTGAGGATACAGAACAAGGAAAACCAATCACGAGGGCCACCTCTTTGCAGTTTAAAGGGGCGGGCTTCCCCTGACAAAATAACGAGAGCCTCTGCTCGTGTAAACCCGAGCGGTGACTCGCCTGACAAATGGCGAGGGGCCCCACCCACCGCGGATCTTTGTTTTACTGCGGGGTCGAGCAAACTAGGACCAAGGGTTATCCCTTTAAGAGCAAGTTTTGCCCCATGTGCAGCGTGGGGAAACCCTCAGATGGTATTCAGAAATCGGGTTAATAATGCTTTATTAAAACACTAGCTGTTTCAATGAGACATATTTCCAGCTTTCATGAGAAGAAAAATAGTACGGAAAACGAGGGGAAAATGCTTTTTTTGTTCTATTACTAGTAGAGGTAAGAAAGTGATGGGGGAGTACCTGAGACAAATCTTTTAAACTAAAGTGTTTTAAAAAGATAGATAAATTTCTATGACTGATGTATTAAATGTGCACATACACAATGCATAGAAAACTGAAATTATGAACAAAATTCTGTCAGCTCTCATAGTGTAGTGGGTTTTCATCTCTTACACGAGAAGGTCCCAGGTTCAGCCCTGGGGGGGCAATGATAATTTTTTCAGTTATGAAGTAAACAAAGGGGAAGAAAAAGAAACTAAAATTTAAAAAAGACTCACAAACCAAACCCAAAATGTAAATTTGGAAAGATTTTACGGGTTTCAGAAATCAAATATCTCGTTAACTTAAGATCACTGTCTTGTCATTTTTTTTACGTAGGGGAAGGGGAGAGTGGAAGCGGGAAAATAGAAAGAGAGAGGGGGAGAGAACCAAAATGTTTTTGTACATCAGGGGAAAATTTGCTGTAACAATCAAGACCTGTTTCCCCTGGGGGAAAAAGGTTAAAACAAAAATTTTTAATGACACTTTATTTTCAAGACCAAAATAGTAGAATCTTAAAATTTTTTTTCTCGCCTTATTTTTTTCGGGAATACATTATATCCAATTTTTTCTTTTGTTTCATGGAGACCCATGGACTAATTGAAAAACCCCCTTTTCATAAGTCACCTTTTCTAGGTCAAAGGACAGCCTCAAAAACATATAGTTTCGTGGGTTTTTTTTTCAAAATTTTTTGTTAATTACCAGGCCCATCCCAGCATAAGGCCCAAAAGTGTATCCCAGTAATACAACCCCCTTTAGTAATAACCAAAGACTTGGTCAATTATATTTACATATTAATTTTTATGATTTTTTACTATATATACTACTGCTATACTATTATTTTGTGTGGTGATGTTGCATTGCTTTTCAGAAAAAGCTAGACTGGATTTTTAAAAAACCCTTGATATAAAAACAAGCTCCCTGTTTCCCCCTAAAGAACAAAAGTAAAACATTCAAATCCCCTAGATCTAAATCAAAAACTTTAGATCTAACGGGAAAAACGCTACAATACAACACTGCTTGGGAATACCTTTCTTACACCCCGGGAAAATAACTGACTATCAAAAGAGACTTAACGGAATTTCCTAGATTCCGGCCCCCACTTTCAATAATCTTTTGAGTGAATTTTCTTTGCTATAAGAATAGAAGCATTTTTTTGGGTGTCAGTAATGGTCAGCTCCAAGGGTTTAGTTTTTTTTTTTTTGGGGTAATATAAAAGGGTTTGCCTCGGTTCATGAAAAAAAAAAGTTCCTTTTATTACATTACATATTTGTCTCATGTTACATTTTTCTAGTGAACTCTTAATGTGTTGGGTTTTGTGGTCTGCATAGATATGTGAATATTATAATTTTAATATAATATATATTATAATATAATTAATATCTTCTTTTTAAAAGGTAGGTTTTATGTTGAAACCCCCGGGTCACAGCATGATACTTAAATTTTGTTTTATGTTGTGACTCTTTGGGTGGTACGTGGTAGGTCCCCGTTCCTTTCCACGGAGAGTGCCGGTGTTTCCTTTTTTGGAATATTCTTTTTATTTTTTCCGGGCTTGGGGCAGCACGATTGGGTGGGTTTGGCCCCCGGGTAGGTAGGGAATCGAGGTGAAATTCCTAGCCCAAGGGGAAAAACGCGCCGGCCCGGGGCTCGAACCCCGAACTCAGATGCCGTGTGAAGTTTTGATTCGACGCTCTAACTATTCGGCCCCCGCGGCCTTGCGATCTGGGCTTCCATGATTTTTGGCAATTTTAAAGGGTGGTTTGCCATTTTCCCTTTCCCCCCGTGTTTTTTTTTTTCGACTCACCATCTATTTTCCCCCGGGTGATTGGGCTGGGTTACCAAACCCAAAGGGGAGGCAGGGAATCGAAGTGAAATTCTTTCCAAGGGAACAACGCGCCGGGCCCGGGGACTCGAACCTCAACTCAGTTGCCGTGTGACAGTTTTGACCCACGCTTAACCATTCGGCCACCGCGGGCCCCATATAAATATATATATAGCTTTATCCTTTTTTATAAGGGGGTCGTCAGATTATTTTTGGCAGATATCTTCAAATGGATGGCCCTTTGTGCGCCAAAACCTTTTCTATTAACCGGGGTTGGGCCGGCACTGACTTGTCCACCCAGTGGGCGGAGGCAACGAAGTGAAGTTCCTTTTCCAAGGGAACAACGCGCTGGCCGGGGACTCGAACCCTCGTACTCAGATTAGGTCGGACAGTCTTGGTCCCATGCGTAAAAACCCCTCGGCCACCGCCCAAATACAAACATATACATAATACAAATATACATATATAATGTATGCATATATTATGTAGTTTTATAAATATAAAATTATATATATAATTTTTATACTATTTTTATTATATATTGTATTTGTCCCGGGTAAGACAATAAATGCCCCTGGGATTTTCCTTTTAAAAAGGATAGCACCCATAGTCCCATCCAGGGGTTTCGGTGAAACTGTCGGGAGAGGGGAGTGGATATCTGATGAAAACACCTTCAGTTTCCGATTATGGTTTCACCAAATAAAATGTCTGGCGATTACATGTAAATGTTTTAAAAGCGGCAGAATAGTTCCTCCTAGTTGTTGGGGACTGTGAGTTGAGAAGGAGCCTGGGGATTCCCCAACTGGCGTTTACAGGTAACTGTTTTTTAAAAAAGGCGAGAAGGGTTTCCCCTAGTTTGTTTTGGGGACTGCGAGTTTTAGAAGGAGCCGGGGGGGTTCCACTCAATTTTTTTTTCTCCCGACAAACCCCTACACCAATGATTTAAAAACAGAAAAAGATAAATTTACCACCGCCGTCGGTGGGTTACAAGGGGGGCGTTTGCAGTGGGCAACCAGGCTGACAATGTTAAAAATCATTGGAAGACAAAGAAAAAGAAAACATGTCCCAAATTTAAAAAACCTTAAAAATCGGAAGTGGAAAGTAAGGAAAAGAAAGAGATGGGTAAATTTCTATGTCTGTAACGAAATGGATGATACAAAAATTAAATACAGGAATAAGTGAGACCCAAATTGGGAAAAGTAATGGGAAATTTCAAAATAAAGAAAAAAAGACATTTTTTTTCTGGAAAAAAAGAAGGAAAATTTTAAGTCACGGAGTTGCTATGATTCTCCAAAAAAACTGCAAATGCACTAATTTGGGTACAGCCCCAAAAAATGAAACCAATTTTAAAAAATCAGAATACAACAAAAAATCATAATAGTATTTACAATCTACGCACCAACCCCAAAATTGCAAGTGATGAAGAAATGCAAATTTTTTTTAAATCTCTCCAAGATACTTTAGACACAACCCTAACGAGATGTAAAAAAAATCATGGGAACCCAATGCCAAAGTAGGAAAAAAAAAATCTAAAAAAATTTTCACCTTGGAAAATTCGGCCTTGGGGGATAAATGAAAAGGTAAAAATTTGATTGAATTTGTAGTTTCAAATAAAATTTTTAAGCCAATACATTTTTCCAACACCACCCCAAAACATTGTAACGTGTTTTCACCCGACAAAAGAACACAAACCAAATTTACTACGTGCGAACCCAAAAAAGGAAAAGTTGCAAAAAAAATGCCAAAACAAAACCGGTGCCCACGCAAAAGTGACCACCAACTATAACTATCGACTTTAAAAAAAGACCAAAAAAAGGAGCGTCCCCAACACCACCTCAAAGCTCGACTAAAAAAAACCTTTATAACAATTACGGGAAATTTCGTGCAAACAAAATTTGAAAATACCAATCAATGGAAGATGATAAAACACCAAAAAGAGTTATGGAAGAAGGAAAAAAAACTCCTGCTGAGCACTGCTTTGAAAAATATCGCCAAAAAAAAAAAGAAAATTCCCCCGGGGTATCGAAAAACACTAAGGGGAAAATTTAAACAGAAAATGCCTAAAATAAAAAAGGTATCAATAAACCGTTTTAAAAAATAATTTACAAAAAAAAAAAATACAAAAATTCAAAAATTATTGCGACAAGATAAGGAAAAAAATTTAAATGAACATTGCCCAAAAATTGAAAACTGTTCTTTATAAGACAAAATAAAGAACTCTACCAAGGAGTACGAAACTCACACGAAAAATTTAAACCACATGAAAAAACTATCAAAAGAAAGATGGACTTTTTTTATGTGATGGAAAAGAAGTCAAAAATAGATGGAATAATATTGTTCCAAATTATACAAAAAAAAAATAAAGACAAAAACAACATTAATTAGCCAATGACAGCGAGGTGAACCCCCGCCACTCTGACGAAGTTTTAAAAAACCATAAAAGAAGTAAAAAATAAAAAGAGCCCCGGGAAAAGATGAAAAAACAGCAGAACTAAATTTAAGAAGTGGCGAAAATGTTGAAAATTTTTCTACAAACTTGTACAAAAAAAATGGAATGAAAAAATGGGGAAGACGGGTAAAATCAGTCTTTTCCCATACCTAAAAAAGGTGATGCACTCCATGCAACAAAAAGGAAATTGCATTAAAAGTCACAGCATCAAATTTTTTTGAAATTATGCTGAAAGAAAGAAGTTCAAATTAAAAGGGGAGACAAAAAAGAGGTTTTCGCCCCGGAAAAAGGGTACCAAAACCAGATTCTAAATTTTAAAAATTATCTTTGAGAAAACAGAGAACATCAAAAGACCTATACCCGTGTTTCATCGATTCTTGAAAGCTTTGATACTGTTGATCACTATCCCCCTGAATAACATTACGATATGAAGTTTTAAAAACATCATCCAAAAAATAAAAGCCTTGTATGACCAAAAAAAGCAGCGTAAGAACCACTTATGGGTTTCAGAATGGTTCGAAGTCAAACAAGGGTACGACAGGGTTTCATTCGCTCCGCACCCCTTTAATAATATTTGAACAATTTTTAGAGGGCTCTAGAGAAATTTTTAAAAACTTGGATGTTTGGAGGATACAAAAAATCAAATTGAGGGACGCCCAGATATAGTTTTGACTGCCCGCGTATCACTGAAATACAACAACACTGATAAAGTTAGAGAAGCAAACGAAAAAAGGGTGCTTTTTTCTTAATGGCCAAGAAAACTAAACATGAAAAATTCAAAAAATAACCCGGGAATGAACAATGAGAACATGTTACTTTAATGGAAAAGATTGGGGAAAATTTTAAAGAGTTCACTTATCTGGAAGCTGTTTTTTTAAAAAACATTGTGATTCCCGGAGATAAAAAGAAGAAATTTCCCTTGCCAAAAACGCCAAAAATTGCTTCAATAAATCTGGAAAGACCCAAGCAACCTTTTGGGGAAAAACTGAGGTTTTGAACTCATTAGTTTTCCCAATTTCATCTATGGTTTGAGTGTTTTGGGGTTGAAGTAGATAGACAAGAAAAAGATCAATAGTTTTTTAAATGTGGGTTACAGCGAGTATGCAATTAGCGGACAAGAAGAAGACGAATGAGAAGTGCTGAGAAAAAAAAATTGAAAAACCCACTGTTGGACATCTTTAACAAAAGGAAATTTAAAATTTAATGGGCATTAAGAGAAGTAAAAGTATTGAGAAAAAATTGCTGACGGGGGTGGTGAAGGAAACAGAGGAAGAGGCAAACCCAAGCAAAAACGAGCGACAAATCAAAGATATTTGCGGGCTGTGATGGACAAGGGAAAAAAAAGCGTTAAAATGAGTTTATGGCGAAAGGGTGGTGGAGAGGTCCACGGCTGCTCAAAAATGACAACCCTTATTTTGTGAAATGTATTTTATATAAAAACGCACATGTTTGTATATAGTAAGACCCCACACACACACACACACACGCAAAACACACCACATGCACGCACGCACGCAACCACACAACACACAACACACACACACACACACACACACACAACAAAAACACACACCCAAACACACAAAACACACAAACATACACACAACCACACACAAAAACACACACACAACACAAAGAAAATATAATGCCGGCGGTTTTCCCCTTGGGGAAGGGGTTCACCTCCATTGCCTACCAAGCCTGGGGGCCAACCAGCCCCAAAACAGTGCTGGTCCCAAGCCCGGATAAAAAAGGTGGTGTGTTTTGGCATACTATATGACATTTCCTACAGTAACCCCATCGGGGTTAGGAGTACACACATGGTTGAACTACGCGATGTTTAACAGAAGAACTAGGTCACCCGCTAGTATAGACAGTTGCCCTCTTCATAGTCAATAATGATCAAAAATATCAAAAGGGAACATACGGAATAGCGTGAAGGACTAGCCCCTTGGCGGCTGCTGCTGGGACACCAGCAACAGAATTGCGTTTGCGCGTGACCAAAAGAGATATTAAAGGCATTGGCAAGTGTTAATTCTGAAACCATCTGTCCTTGATGATGACAGCAACATAACATTTTAAGACGTGTATGAGTTCGCTCCAAACACATGACAGTATAGTTCCCGGGATCCCTTTTTACATACTGATGTTTAAATATATTTGTTTAATATATATATTTTAATATATATATATATATATATAATATTTATTGTGTGTGGTGTGTTGTGTGTGTGTGTGTGTGTGTGGTGTGTGTTTTGTATATATAAAATACATAATTATATATATATATAATATATAATATATATAATATATATATATTATAATATAAATAAAAAATATATGTGTGGTGTGTGTGGTGTGTGGGGTGTGTGTGTGTGTGTGTGTAAAATAATAATAATAATAATAATAATAATAATAATCGTTTATGATTTCAGCAGCCAGGGGGAAAATATACATAAAAATACAAAAAAGAGAGACAAACTAGTATAAAAAACAATAAACAAACATAAAAAAGTAAACAAAACAATCAATAAAAACAAAATAAACAGATAAAAAAAAAACCCAAAGTACAAATCAGGTGAGCTAGGATTGGACAAGAAAAATATGGATAGTTTTTCTTTGAGATGGACAGAGTGGGTACTGGCTCCGGTGGTACGACATGCGGGCCCTGAGGGCACCATTTTGTTGGCGGCGCGTGGGGCCCCGGCGGGGGCGGCGGCGCGTGGGGGGCAGCAGTCACGGGACGTGAATGGCCAGCAATTTTAGACCAAATGTGCATGGGGTTTTGAGTATTTAGGGCGAGGGGGTGAGGCCCTAGGGCACCAGGGCGCTGTCATAGCTGGGATAGACAGGGCCGAGAATGATCTTGGCTGCCCTTTTTTGTACCCCCTAAGTTTACAGCTGGGGGCGGTGGGGGGAGGGGGCCAGGCGGGGAGGCTTAGATAAATTTAGGAGGATGAATAGCTGTGATATTTGAAGCTGGGGAGGGGAAAAACCAAGGGATGGGGCGACGCGCATGTGAAGCTATACGGGGCACCCCTCACGATGTCTCTGACTCGCGCCCCAGGAAGCTTATCGTCGATGGTGCCCGCCCGAGAGTTTGGTGGAACGGATACTCGAGGGTGGTGTCCAGCGTGAGGAGGGGCAGGGGGCGGGGGGGGTAAAGTGTGTGTGTGTGTGTATGGGTTGTTGGTTGTGGGGTGTGTGGTGGTGTGGGGTGTGTGTGGCTGTATGGGTGTGTGCTCGTATGTGTGTGTGTATGTTTAAAAAACATATATATATATATATAAATTATATTAATATATAATAAATTTCTTTTCATTTTAGGGTAGTTCATGTTGACCCCGCCGGGTACAGCTGATATTTAAATTGTTTTTTTCATTTTTGGATGCTTTGCAGTGAGTAAGGGAGGGTCCCCTTTCCTTTCCACGGAGGGGCCCGGGTGTTATTTTTTTTTTTTTTTTTTTTGGGTAACTTCTCTCTATCTTACCCCGGGCTTTGGGCCCCACCCGATTTGGGCTGGCGGCCCCCCAGGGGTAGGTGGGAATAAAGGGTGAAGTTCCTTCCCAAAGGGAAAACGCCCGGTGGGTGCTCGAACCCTTAAACTCAGTTGCCGTCGTGACAGTTTTGAGTCTGATGCTTTAACCATTCGGCCCCCCGGGGGCCCTTTGGTAATGGGTTTCCAGATTTTTTTTTGGCAATTTAGAGCGAGGGTTTGCCATTGCCTTCCGCCCCGGGTTTTTTTTTTCCGAGTCACCATCTCTATTTCCCTGGCACTGACATGGGCTGCTTGGCCACCAGGGCTAGGAAGGCAATCGAGGTGAAGTTCCTTGCCCCCAAAGGGGAAAAACGTGCCGGCCGGGGCTCGAACCCCCGAACTCAGATTCCGTCGGACAGTCTTTAGTCCCACGCTCAACCATTTTGGCCACCCCTCCCCCTATATATATATATATTATAAATATATTTTAAAATATATATATATATATATTTATATATTTTTATAAAATAAAAATATATAAATAAACATACAGCAGTACGTAAAAAAATCCGCCAAAAGGCTGTTGTAATCTGCAGGAAAGAAAAGTCTTTGAAAATGTCGGCCCCTATAAGGATGAGGCAAGTCTTTTAAAATAAAAGATGTAAAATTAGCCTTTTACCGTGAATCATGGTTATTCTTCCTTGGATATGAAATGTTGGAAATAGAGATTTAAAAATGTGTCATGGGTATATTTTTGGGTTTCTACCACGCATGCAAAGCTGGGCCCGGTGACTGTGCGGAAAAAAAACCAACTGGTTAACGGACAAACAGTGGACCCAGCAAAGCGTTTTGGAGCGAACCAGGGCACAGTGGACATAGGACACTGGGGGCCATCCACGACCCGACCTACCCAGCCATCTGACTATTTTTGCACGGACCAAGATAGGAAGGGACGAGAGAGTGAGGCTGACGATCTGCGAACCCCCTACTTAAATCTAATCAAGCGAAAGGGATGACTTATTCATTCATTGATATGGAGTCAAGCTCCCCTTGAAACCGGGGGAGGAAAAAAATCACATCTTTTAACACACAGATCAAAGGTTCGACCCCTGGTGAAACACGATGTTTTCAGTTGATGAATTGTCACCCAAACCCCGAGATCCCGGTAGTCACACCTAAATGTCTGTGGTTAGCGTTTACCGTTTTCTTTTGGGTAAAATAGGCGTTCCTCTTAATGATGATAGCTAGATCTTAAAGTACTTTTTTCTATCTAAATAAATAAAAAAAAAAAACACATGGAAAACATGACCCCCATTAATATATTATTTATATATATTATATATATATAAAAATAATATATATATATATAAATATATATAAATATATATATTTTTCATAAAATTTCTAAAACATTAGTTTTACATTTCGGGTTTTTTCACAAAGGTTTTGGATTATTTTCATTTTCAGTAGGGGGCCCCTTTGCAAAGTTAATGTTGGTACTTCATGCTGTGTTTCCGAAATGGGGAAACTGAATATGCTCATGGTGACGGTTTATAAATCTGCTTGACTCACAGAAGGTCCCCAGTTTCGACCCCAGGGATAGTGCAAATTTCTGCCCGGGCCCAAAAAATGCAAAGAAACATCCCCCCATGCACTTTTATGGATTGGCCGAAAACCCCTGAAAAATCTGTACAGCATTTCTCTGCCCCTGGACCCTAGTTTTTCCCCAAGGGAAAAGATTGAAAACTTGCCAAAGATCGGCGTGTTGTCACCTGCAGATTCAGGACCCCCTTTGGTGGGAGCTTTCAAAATGAAAAAAAAATTATGTAAATGGATAATATTTTTTTTTACGCTGCTTCATACCAAGGGACAGCAATTGTAAGTATGCGCGCGCGCGCTGTGTGTGTGTTGGGTGCTTTATAAAAATTAATATATATATTTTTATGTAAATTTATATGTACATAATAAAATATAAATATATATTTATTTTTAAAAATTTATATTATATATATATTGCAGTAGATGAAAATTGAAGTACCCCTGATGCCTTTTCTATTTTTCCTTTTTGGGCCCGCCCTTCCTCGCCATCACTTCCTACTTTCCCTTTTTATCATCTTTGATCACCCTCCTTTTTTCCCAAGGGCCAAACCATTTGACTCAGGGGGAATGACACTGACTCTTCTTATCATACCCAGACTTGTTTTCCCCCCAGTCAGCCCCTTAATACCTTAGAGGTTCTCGCAAGTGATATGCATCCCAGCCCAAAGGGCAATCTTCATACCCTGTTAGGGGATCGTCCTCCTTTTCCCCAAAGCTCCTTTTTCAAAATCATTTTAAAAAGTTTTTACGATTTTTTTCATTTAGGCGTTTTTTTTACCCGTTCTACCGCCATAAAATCTGTGATTTTTTCTTGTTTTTTTCAATTTAGAGTTATTTCTGGGGCTTGTGTTGACATTTCCATATGGTTTTGTTTTGTCTTTAATCTTATGTAATTTGTTTTTTTTGTGTAAAAATGCAAAAGGCTTTCTTTTTCTTTCGTTATTTTAATTATAATAGGTATCTCCCCGTTACCCATATTAAGTCTCATAAACTTTAGAGGTCTCCAGTACCAGACTTTGTTTTATAGTACGGTACAGGAAACTGGGAGGAAAATGGCTATGACTCTTTCATAATAAAAAAAAAAATCCCCCGAAAAAAAATTTTCGGCGGTTAATAGGGAAAAAAATTTTTTGGGTAACAGCTGAGCTAACGTAAAATAAACATCTGAGAAATGATTAATTTTTAAAAAGATTTTCACTAATAATTTGATAATCTAATTTCCATTTTTTTACAACAATCTCAGTAGGAAATATACAGTTGTCCAAAAAAAACTCATTTTTAAATAAAATTTAAATGTGAAAATTCATTTCACTTTAAGTAAATGTTTAAACAGTGAATTTTGTATAGCAAACTCTCGATTTTTATTACAAAAAAAGAAATGTCACGGTTTTGCCCATGTCTTCGAAAAAAATTCAACATCACCGGTTCGAAAAGTCTTTCGAACTTCACACACGCAATGTCATACGGGGCAGGGGCCTACCTTTGAAAAGTGTATGATTAGGGGCCCCAAATTTTGTCGTCGAAGGGGTGCTTTTTTTTCCCTCTTCTTCCCAAACATGAGAAGAAATAAAAGCTTTAAAGGAGCACCTTCCCCTTGCAATTGTCAGATGATTTGGGGAAACATAAGGTTCATATATAAATATACAAGAAAATACATGTACGCCTACCTTACACACCAAAAACACACACAACACACACACACCCACAACCACAACACACACCAACAAAAAATATATATATTAATATATAATATATATATAATATATAAAAATTATAATATATATATACTCATGTACTTTTTGCCTATAATTTCACATAATGTAAAAAAAAATTTTGTCTGACCCAAATTTTGAGGCAGCTTTTGTTAACGAGAGATTCGGAGGTTTTATAATTTTACTTCAATGCTACGAGTTAGAAAGCAGAAAAAAATAAGGGGAGAATACGTGCTGGTTGTGGTTATCAATCTGTCTAACAACAGAAGGTCCAGGTTCGAGCCCGGGGAGCACAGATTATTTTAAAATTCAACGTTTTTAATTTTTAAATTTAAACCGTCTCTGGTTCACTAGCTATCTTACCTAAGGATAAGGCAACTCCAGGAGACGCTATTTTGCGCAAGCTCATGTGAAACATCAAATGTTTGACTTTTTTTGGTGTGTTTTTATATAAAAATTCTATTTTCCTTATATGGGGTATGATTTAGTATGGTTTGGTATGTATGTATATATATATATATTATATAATTAAATATATAAAATATATATATTTTTATATTATATATATATTATATTATATAATAATTTTTATTTTATAGATATTGAAATAATATTATATTTTTTATATGTCGTATTTATAAATTAATTATTATATAATATTTTATAAAAAAAAAAAAATGGAATTATAAATATATTAATGTTATATATATATAATATATATTATTATAAAAATTATATTATATATATTAACGACTTTCCTGACAGTTTTAAATACCAATACTTCGTGCTTTTGGGACAGACCCCGAAACGACATGGACCCAAGATTTGGTAAAAACCCCGCACGGTGATGGCGAAAAAAAGAATCAATTTACATATACAAGCATCTATAAATGATATGTATTATAGACACACATACACTTGTGAAAAAACTATTCTCCTTATTTACCCACCAAAAACACACACACACAGATATAAAATTATATATATATAATATAAATATTTATAAATATATATATAATATATAATAATATATTTCCTTTTTTTTCTTTTTGCTGTTATTTAACTTTTTCACTGAGTAATTCAATCACAACAAAATGCATCTTCCTTTTTACCATTGTCCCCAATCTAATGTCGTCTTTTTCTGAATAAGAATAGATGAGAAAATCCCCCCGGGCAGTCCCCCCTCATTTTAAACTTTTTCTTTTTAGGGACTCATAGTTTTCGCAGAAATAATATATATATACAACTTCTCAAGGGCCGTTCGATACATGACTTATTCTTTTAAATATGGAAAAAGATAGTACATTTTTACATGATTCTGCGGTTTTTCTTACTTTTCCACGGAATATAATTTGGGGCTGGGTTTCCCCTTTTTGCCCTGAAGCTAAAACATGAAACTTTTTTTTAGTAGATTTTTTTCTCGGAATTTTTTATTTTCTTGTGACCGTTTCAAAAAAAATCGAGATATAAGGAGATCAGTCAGCCCCAAATTTTTTTTATCATGGTTTAAGTTCCTGGATTGAAAAAATACCATTTACTGAAGATTATTTTTTTCCATTTCTACCCCTTTTTACGCTTACTCTACCGACCTTTTAAAATTAAAGGATCTGTATGTACTCTATCTCCTCTGGTTTTTTTTGCATAATGAATGCTCCTTGAAATACTATTTTGAATTTTCCACCCGTTTGAATTCACCTTCCAACCAAAATTTTTTTTTACTATCTTTTTGTTAAAGTTGCTTCTTTCTTAAAGCCCCTTTTTTTTTCCATTTTTCTGGCTTGTAATTTGCAAATCTGGCTTTTTTTTTTTTCAGTTTCCCTTTTTTTGACCTCTTTTCTATTATGCGGGAATAAATTTTTTTATTCCCCCATACCCACTGATCGCAAAAAAAAAAATATGAAAATAATGGATCACAAATTATGCAAACTTTTAACTCAAAACATTCAGCAATGTGAACTAAAAATTAAAAATCAGAAAATAGTAGGTTTGCTGCAGGGTAGGGGCATGGTGTAGTGGGTTTTCCTCTGTCTAACACAAGAAAGGGCCCAGGTTCGAGCCCCGGTACACGGGTTTTTATAGAACACTTTATAAATCCCCCCGACTGTTTCTGGATCACGGCTACCCACCAGGGTATGTGGTAACTGCCAGTAGACGCAACGCAACTCTACAGTCAAGCGCTACTATAATCAAAGCTTGATTATATAGGTGTTTTTTTTACATTGGATCGTTTTATTACATTTACTTCACCTATGTTCTTTTTCAGTGTTTTTTAATTTATGCCCCAAAAACGATTTTTAGATGCACACGTCACGCGTGTACAGCACGTACGCCAATCAAAAAAAAACATACACCAGATACATACACTTACATATAAATATGAATATATATATATAATATTATATATATATATATATATATTAATTAAAAATATTAAAAATATAAATTAAAGCTATGTTTTTTGTGTGAATTATACAAAAAACGCACATACACCACACCACACAACACACTATGTATATAGTATGTATCGTGTGTTATGTTTTTTTTAGAAGTGTTCAGTATGAAAACACTGTGCCCCCCAGGGCCGAACCGGGGGACTTTCTGTGTGTTAGACAGATGTGATAACCACTACCCCTGAGCCGTGTCCTGAGGCAAACCTACATTTTGTGTTATATTTAGTTAAAATTGCTGAAGTGAAGTTATTGCGGGTTTTGAAATTTTGTGTCCCATTATTTTCATATTTTTTTTTTTGAGTTCAGGTTATGGCAAATAAACTACGCAAAAAAAATTTAAATTTTACACTTTCGCAAAGTTTTTATAAAATTTTTTTGAACCCGCACAATGATCAACTTCCCCCCCCCCCCCCCAAATTTTACAGTACCCCACTATCCCCATTTTAATAAGGGGACTGGGCTTGCAAATCTATAGAGTTTGGGATAAAAATAGGGGGGGTAATTGTCAAAACAAAGGGTGAAACCAGGGGTGGTGCAAAAAAAGGGCACAAAAAAAAAGAAAATAACGCTACAAAAAGAAGACGAAATTTGAAGCAGCAGTAAAATATTGGTTGGACAGAAATTTAAAGCAGGTTGCAAAAAGTACTTTTGAGGAGTATCAGATACAAAATAGAAAATCTGAGGAAAAAAATGCACGTGTGGAGGAAAATAAAAGGGTATAGGGTTGGGGAAAAACATCCTCGGGAATGTTAGTTTGCAATTCAGAACTTGGACCCGAGGAAAAAAAGTGGCTGACAAACTTAGCATGCAGATAGTTTTTAGGACCGTAAAAATGGTTTTAAAAAAAAATTCCGAGGGAGGGAAAAATTCCGAAAAAAAAAATGTTAAATGGTTGGAAAAGGGAGAGAAGGGCTTTTTGGTCTGGCTGCGTGGGATAAAGGGGTCCCTGGTAATCCCTGGTAAAAAAAAGATAAATCGCAGAAATTTTAAGGGTCTCATATCCAATCAGGAAAAAAAAATATGGTTGGTATCCAAGGGTTATAATACAGTTTACGAAGAGTACCATATGGATGAGCTCAAAGATAAATATGAGCGGCGAAAGTTGAGACTTTGAACAGTGAGATGAAGAGTTTGAGATGAGTGGGGAAAAACTGCCCCGGTGTCATTTCTGCAAAAGGGTAAGATGAAGTTTGGCATTCCAGATCAGGACAGTGGTCCCCAGGAAAATGATTTTTGTTGTAGAGTTTTAAGAAGCACTGCAAGAAAATGTGGGAAATCGAATGCATAGAAGTCATAATTTTTTTTGTATGTTTGTAGTGTGTAAATGGGGATAAAAGAGTACATGTGTATGATTTTTCTATAAAAACAGGACATATATGAAAAATTGAAAAATAGGATAGGTGTAGTATATGTAAAAGAAATTTTTAAAATAAACGACACATACATATAGAAAACAAACATTTGAGGTTTTTATAGCACTTTACTTAAATAATTGTCGGTCTATGGCAGTTTGCCACTATCCGTAGGGGATAGCTAATCAGAGAGTTATGGGGGGTTTTTAAAACGTTCAAATGAAAGCGCTTTGCCACCCGGGGGCGAAACCGGGGGTTTCTGTTTTTTAGACGATTGATAACCCCCTACATCATGAGCATCCCTTTCCCGTTATTCTTTTACTCAGATACTGAAATACCATCTTTTAAAAGTCCTTATTAAACTGTCTCGCCTAGTTTAATCTTCCAAAAAACTTTGTTTTTCCTATGTACAATCTAAGTATAAGGGACATATAAAACATGTATGTATGTGTTTAATTAGCGTTTTTTCTATCTACATAGTATGTAAGGGTTTTACATGTACCCCCGGTCCGTAACATTACGTACTGGTGGAAAAAGGGGGAAAGGGGTTTTTGTCAGTGATTGACTTCCATGTTCGGAAAGATATAAAGTATAAAAAAAATCCCCCCCCAACTTCATTGCTTGTGTATTTAATTGAAGTGTGATGCGACATCGCTACAAGGCAGGGTTCAGAATTTTGGGCCATTTTTTTTTTATTTTGGAATCGAGTTAGTTGGTAGGTAATTCGGGGAAGGGGAGACTGGGGTAAAATGGGAAACTTGGAGATGTTTCCCCGGAAAAAAAACCTGTTTTCGCATAGATTTTATCAAAAATTTTTAAAATACATTTTTTCGAGTTCCTTGTCTCACTTTTGGTTTTCAACGAAAAAGATACACGCGAAGAAAGTAATGCTTTTTTCAAGGGGAGTATGGTTTGCATTTTTGCCCTTGAAAAACGCCCCTTTTTGGGGTTCCCCCTTTTTTTTTTTTTTTAAAAAAA
>NW_023642865.1:0-9561 GCF_015228065.2 Penaeus monodon | reverse complement strand
TTTTTCAGTAATTTTTTCTAAAATAGCATCACATAATGATCACAAAAAATTTGGCATTGAGGATTCCTCTCACCCTTAGTGCACATATATGTAGGAAAATCATGCTGCAAAAACCCCTCGACCCAAACCCCCCATTTTTGGCCTCAATAGAAGGGGAGGGGGAAAAAGGGTATTGGGGAAACAGGGGAGTAAAAATAAAATATAATAGAATTATCATTACATTTTTTTCGGAAGGGTGTCCCTTTTGGTGACCCCTTTCTGGGGGGCTACCCCCCAGAAATCAAAAATCCCATATTCACTGCAGGTAGATGCATGATGGCATGCAGTGCCCCCCAACCTAAATCTGTCTGACTCTTCCCCTGCCTGAATACATAAAGGATTCTTTGTTTTTGGGGGCTAAGAATGGGGGGGTTGAGGGAGTTCCAGGGCAAAATTTTTGATATATGTATAGTTAAAAGGTGAAAGGCACCTTTAAATACCAAAATTGTTGCATCAGTTATGCAAGCTATTCTAAAATTCATTTTACATTTAAAATAATTTTTTGTTACTAAAGGGGATGCCCCCTCCAATACAACCCCAAAACCAGGGTATCTGCAAACCCAAAATCCAAACCTAACCTAGGAATGTGGAAAAAATTTTCAAATGTACCTAAATCATATTTTTTTACCCCAAAAAATTTAATTTTTCAAAAGTTTTTTTAAAATGAGACCAAGATCAAAAAATTTTGTTGAATACAAAATTTTTAATTTTAGAATTTTTTGAAGTTTTCTCCAAAAGAAAAAAAAAGAATTATAAAGGGTTTTGTAACAAAATTTTAAAAATTTTTTGGACAATTTTCGACAAAGATTCCTGAATATCGACATAATGTAAATTTTATACATGAAATACATGTTTGCTATTGGAAAGTTGGTCAAAAAACAATCCAAAGTTAATTTAAAAATTTAATTTTTGGTTTAAATAAAAATTTAATTTAACCCAATGCTGGCAGGAAAATGTTGTGCTGCTGCATTTTTTTTTTTTTTTTTTTTTTTTTTTTTGGTGTGTTGGTGTGTGTGTGGGGTTTTCGTGTTTGTGTGTGTGTGTGTGTGTTGTGTGGTGTGGGGGGTGTTTTGGGTGTTGTGTGTGTGTGTGGGGGTTGTGTGTGTGTGTGTGGGGTAAAATTTCTCTGCACATAGATGGCTCTGCTAGGTTTAGCATAAGGAGTCAATTAGTAGGCTTTGCCCTCACCTGTTTTCCCCTTTTCCCCTTAAATTTGGTGGGGGGGAAAAAAAAATAACTAAAATAAATATCGTCATGTTTTTTTTAAATATAGACTTATAATTACATAATTAAAAATTAGAAAACAAGTACTTGTAATTGGTGACTTAGTACAATTTACCCATATGCGTAAAACAATTAATAAGTAAACTCCCAGTGGCAAGCATGTAGCACTGCCAGCCCGTCAGCTTTTTGGTTCATTATTTTAAAAAGGGGTCTTTTTGTTAAAATCAACATATTTTGTCAAAATAACACCACCATCTCAGGTTTTTTTTTGGATTGGCAAAAAATTTAGGTTTTTCCACCCTAAAAAATTTAAAAATTATCTTTTTTTACCATTTATAGATATCCCAAACTGAAAAACTGTTTTGCCACACCCAAAATATCAGGCTGAAACTTTTGGGCTGAATCGTCATAAAAATGATGGGAAACATGAAAAACCAAATGCCACAACTGCCATGCTTACCTTGCTGAGTCCCTTTCAGTTCGGCCAAAAAAAGTGTTCTGCCTTTTGCATTTCCAAAAAATTTTTATAAACTTAAAGTTAAAATAATTTTAAAAAATTTTCACATATCTTGTGTAGGATTCATTTAAAAATGAGGAAAATTTCGTTTCAAATTTGTCCTCAATGTTTCACAGCTGAAAACAACAATGGTGCAAGTTTTAAAAAATTTGAAAAAAGACTGAAGTTCTTTTGCCGAATGACAAAATTAGAATAAACCCCTGAGAATTCATGCAAAAGCCCCAAAATTTTTTTTTTCTTTTTTTTCAGGGTGGATTTCTGAAGCCGCAGCCAACCCGGGAAACACGGAAACAACAGAAATCTGAGCGCCTCCTCGCAAAATAACACATCCTCCTAACCTTTCATCCCTTCTATTTATTACCAGACTGGGCAAGACCGACCTCCTTGTCCCCTTCTTTTTTAGCCTTTTTGTACCTTGGGCAAACTGCTTTAAAAAATCTGTGCTGTTGAGGGTGTTGTTGCTTGGTCTTGACAGTACATGCTGAGGGTTTTTTTGCCTTTTTCCCTGAAAATTAAGGCCGCTGCGCTGTACCTGTGTCTTTTATACTCTATTTTTCATGTCTATGAGTGGCAGTCCCTATTTCCCTCTACTTGTGCATTGCTTCTATAACACTTAACCCAAAATTATTTTTGAAAATACCCAAAACTGAAAAATTAATACTGGTGATGCTTGGTTCAACATTGCAACATTGTGCTTTCCTTTAAATTTTCACCAATGTAAACCTATAAAATTTAAATTTTAAATAAAAAAATATGTCATATTCGTGAAATACAACTTTTCAAACAAAAAATTCAAATCAATAAATGTACAAACATTACAAATTATCTGAAATACATCTAAAAAAAAATATAAATAGTAAAATATGAAACATGAAAATATTAAACACTTTTCGAGCATACCAAACAGCAATGGGAAGGGAAAATACTTACACGGCAAAACCCAAAATAGGTTTCGTCCGATTATAAAGGCAGGCCACAGGCCCCCGCAAAATTTCCGAGGAAAACGTCAACAAGAAAACAGGGACTAAATTTTGTTTACGCGCGACCCCGGTGCGATGGTTCTTTTTTCGCATTTTGGTGCGAGGTACTTTTTCTCCTTGCATTAGACATTAATTTCTGTTTAAAAAGCTTTAATTTCCCGAAACCCTCTCATAATCATCAAATTAGGGGTTTTTTTTCATTTTCAATTTTATTTATTAAATAAAACTCGTTTCAATTATATGATTTAATGGTGAGATAGAATTTTTCATGTGCGTATTTTTGAATGAGCATATATTTTTTGTCTTTTTTTTTCTTTCTTTAATCAGTTTTATTATATATATATATATATATATAATTTATATATTATAATAATTATATATACAAATATGTATAATTAATTATGGTGTATATATATTATTTTATATATATAATAATATATTTTAAAATATAATAAAAGTGTGTGTGTGGGTGGGGTGTGTGTGTGGTGTGTGTGTGTGTGTGTGGGTTGTGGTGTGGTGTGTGTGTTTGTGGTGGGTGGTGTGTTTTGGGGGTTGTTGTGCGTGTACGTTTGGGTGTTGTTAATATTATTAATATATATTAAATATATTAATATAATATATTTAAATTATATATAATATAATATATGTATATAAATATATATAAACACATACGTACATAAATAAAACACAATCACACAAATATAAAATATATAATATTATATTATAATAATATTATATAATTTATATTAAATACACACAAAACACACACACACCACCCCACACACCCATATATATATTTAATATATATATAATATATATATATATATATATATATTATAATAATATTGGTATATTATACATATCCCATACACAATGCACAGCAACACACAAAACCAAAAAAATAAATAATATATTTTTTTATAAATTTTGTTATATATATATCACACATTATTGTTTGTATATATAATACATATATTGTTATGTGTGTATATATATTATACTACACACACACACACACAAAACCCAAAAAACACACACCCACCCACACACCACACACCCCCACACACACACACACCCCACACCACACACACACACACAACACCACAATACATACACCCCAAAACACATACACACACACATACACACACCGCGCCGCGCATATATTATAATATATATATAATATTATATATATAATATATATATATATATTATTTTAATTAGGATGTTTTGCGGTGATACACCATATAAAACCCTCATGCAGGTGTACCTGCGAGCATACACCCATACACACACAACACCACACAACACACACACACACCCACACACACACACACACAACACACACACACACACTATATATAATTATATATTATATATATATTATTATATATATATATATTATAAATATATAATATAATATGGTAAGTGGGTGTGAATAATGATATGTACAAATACTGCACACCACACGGGTTTCTTTTTTCTCAAAGGGAAGCAAGGTTTCCCTCTGGTTTTTATTGCGATGTATGCCCCAAATTTAAAAATAACAACCTTTTGCAAAAAGTTTAAAGAAAAGGCGGAGCCCTTCGCAAAATAAGTGTTTTTGATAACGAATCGCAGAAAAAACAGTGGTTGCATAAAACGTTCCTCGAAATTTTAAAAAAAAATGTCTTATATACAAGTTTTTCCATGTTCAGAAAACTGCTAAAAATTTTTCAAATTTAAAACCGACGGTGCACACATATGATAATAACTATTAGAAAATTACACATTGGGGTAGTTCCCCCTTTAAAAAAAATTATTTCGCTTTTGCCCCCAAAAAGAAAAGTGATATGTTACGGATTGACCCACATGAACAATCATGCAACAACAAAATTTGGAAAATCTTTTGTAATAAGTTTTTAAAATTTGGTTAAGAGTAAGGATGTCTTTTAAAGATTAGTGACAAACCCAAGGTAAAGAAAAGTAAAATATGCGCTACGAAATTTGAACCAAGACCTACCTGTCAATGCGAACCCGAGCTAAATTTGCGGTTCTTTGAAAAAACCCCATTGATGGAAAAATTTTTTTTTCGTTTGTTTTCTTCTTTGGAGGGAGTCCCCCAAAAATGAAATTTTTTCCCTTTTAAAATGGAATTTGGGGTTAGCGTTTGTTTAGAGAAAATGCAAGGGGAAATACGCACACACCCAAGATAAAGTAGATGAGTAACTCAAGAATAGAGGCAGTAAGACATATGCAAGGAATTTTAACCCAAACGAAATTGAAAGGGGTATATAATTTTTCCCTGTGTTTTAAACACCCGAAACCAAATCATCGACGCAAGAGTATATATGAATTTAATAAAGAATTTCGTTTTTTCTTGTACAATGCATGATTTTTACCTGCACTGAATTTGGAAAAAAATTTTTGTATAAAATAGTGGCTGAAACCCAAGGTTTGGGTTTTAACAAAAAATTGCAGGTTTTGTCATGTTCAAAAAATAATCAGCTCTGCATATTGTTTATACCTTTGTGAAGATCTGTATATAGAAGTGATTTATTTTGTTTTTTATAATTTTTATAATTTTAAAAAGAACGAACGTTTTCATGATTTACGACAAGTGTCCTAATGAATAAGAATTTTAGGAACATGGGGGGTGACCCAAAAAACGTAGCCAACTCGGTAAACAAGCTTTAGTTTTAACACTTGCTTATCACCTAAACGAAGATTTTCGACCAAACAAAATTTTTTTAAAAAAAAAAAAGTTTTTTATGGGGTATGGAACCGAGACATTTTTAAAAAGCCCTAGCACTTCTTTGGGGACTCACTTTAAATTAAATGATTTTTTTCAGGGTTGGGTCTGGCAACAGTGTCGGGGGGTTTTTTACATGATGTAGAGAGGCTGTCCAGGTAACTCCTTGTTGTCGCTTCAGACAGTTTTTATACGTTTTTTTTTAGTTTTTTCTTTGTTTATCCCAAAGGGCAAGACTGAAAGATAACAAATCAAACAAAATAAAAAATGTTTTTTTGCTTTATATCGAGATCCTGAACCAGTTAAAAGAGAAAGGGGCCTTTTTGGTGGACGTTTAGCGGGAAAAATGGGGTATTTTTTTACGTTATTAAAAAAAAATGTCTTATTTAGAAAAGTGATGGGTTCTGTCTTTTTATTGTGTAGCAGTGAAATGTGTTATGAACAAAATATCCGATTAATCTCTAAGGGGGACGAGCGGTTGAAGTGCTTTAGGAAATAAATATATTGAAGAAATTGCCATTTTGTGCTATTAATTTCGTTAATTTGTAAAGTTCACATGGAATGGTTTTCAGGTATTATGGTTTCTTGTTAAAGTGGATAACCCTTTTGTTAAGTACCAATTTTGTAGGGTGGGGAAAACTCATTTTTTCAGAGAACCCTAATGTGCAAATGCTTTCTTTAAGTAGCCTAAAGTGGACATGTCGAAGATTTGTTTAGTCAACAAGAGAGTAGAGTTTATCTAGTAACATAAGATTAGAAAACATTTTAAAAATAATAATTGTATCATCGAGAAAGATTGTTTTTAAAAACTCCCTTTTGTTTTTTTAAAAACCCGCAGTATTGTTTTTAAATTACTTTGCTTGAAAGGATGGAAGCTTTGCTTATATATCAAAGTATTTGATATAATCTGCTGCCACCGGGTGAAATAATGGCCATGCCATGTCCCAGGAGTTTTGTTTTTAATTGTTTTTAACTTAGATGGCCCACAAGGGTTAAGGGGGTCCATTTAATCTGTTCTGCCCCGGGATCCCTTTTTCAAAATGGGGGCTTCCCCTTTCGTAAAGGGTCCAATGAAAAAAACCTCCCCCAGAATGGGAAAAGCTCTGCGGTATTCATCCCTGCTAGAGCAAATATATTCCGAAACAAAAACCATAATATAATTATTGGTAAACTCTTATTTAGAATCTTATAAAAATGATTATATATTGGTAAAAAAAAAAAATTATTAGACGAAAAATAATTTTTTGCATTGAACAACGATATCTCATTAAATTGTTTATAGATAATTGGATAAAGTTCATTTACTAAAGAATATAAAAAAATCAACCCACTTTGACATGCTAAAAGCATGGGGCTCTTTCGGAAGTTATTTTCGCTTGTTTAATAAATGAGAGTCAAAGAGCATTTGGGAACAGCGTCAAAGGGTTTAAAAGCGGAAAGTGAAAGAAAATTTATAGAGAAAAAAGCAATAAATACCCGAGCTACACACATCAAATCTCCAAAATATGCAATTTCACTTTTTTAATTTGTTTTTTTATTTCACTTCTTTTTTTAAAAATAGGAAATCTTTAAAAATAGGTAAAATTTTTTTTAGAATGGTATACAGAGAAACCAATTTAATTAGTTTCCGAGGGACATAAGTATATGACCCACTAGTTGACCTTTTGCTCAGTCACCAATGAGTAAACATGTCTAACCGCTCAACTGTTCACCCTTTTCTTTATTTTTTATAATATTTTATTTTTATTGCCCTTTGTAGTGTTTAAAACCTAATAATGTAATGTCGTATAACAAAAAATGCATTTATACTAAAAAACATTTGAAAATAGAATCCCAAAAAATCGAGGAAGGGGAAAATTGGTGAGGGCTGTAGACTACTAATTTACTCCTTAGTGTCTAAATATAGTAGAGCCAAAATTTTAGATTATTTTTCAAGAGATTACTATTGTGAAACACATTTTTTTGGGAGCATTTGGGGTTTAAAAAGCGTCAGTCATTTTGTTTTAGAGACTCAAGTCATTGATGTGGGGAGAGGCAAAAGTAGGGAAAAACATTTAGTTGGTCTTTAAAGGGTATTGGGGAAAATATTAAATAATTAAAATTTTATATTGTTTTAAAGATTTGGGTGTACTTCTAAAACTTTTATATTTTTATAAGGACTCCTTCAATGTCTTTAACTAGCATACCTATTTTGGGGAAACTAGAGGCAAATAAAACATAATACAAGGAACCTAAAATACTATCAATTAAAAAAATAATTTTGGGTGATTGATGGAGAGAAATGTTACTATTTGGACCCCTTCTCCCATTAGGGTCAAGACAGAGATGCATCAAGGGATATTAAGCTTTCTCACCTAGGGAGCCCTAGTATCATTTCTATTAAAGGGCCAATAGTATCCAAACCACTGAAGAGAAAAGTAGACATAAAGGAATCATTTTATAAAAAATATGATGGTTTTAAAGATACAGACCTATTCTAAAACTTTGCCAGGGGTTGTATTAAAAAAAACCCAAGGATAGTGTACATTGTATATACCTTAAAGTGGAGTAAAAAATGCAGTACTAATTTCTAGAAAATCAGTAAAAGTGAAGTCATACACATTTTTGCTTTTAGGATGAATTTATTTTTTTTTTTGAATTAATAAATGCGTTTGTTAAACCAAAACATTACAGTTTCAGGTTTTGTTATGTAGACTTTCCCTTTGTAATTATCCAGAATGGGGCAGTGTAAAAAAATTGTAAGGAAACAAAAATACATAATAAAAATTTTTATGTATATAAGCAATCTTTGCAAGAAAGACGGGCCCTGAATCAACTCCTAAGATCAAGTGTTTGGACCCATACATCTTTTTAGGTCATGAAGGGTGTTTTGTTTTGGGTAGCAAATTTTGGCCACGTTTTTTTAGCAGGAAGGGGTTGTAGATCCTGAGAATTTTCATAAAGGAATTAACCCAAGTTTAGTTTACTAGGTATACAGACTAATAAATCTAGCTGACCTACAGCTTTATCAAAGATGCTAAGTCTGTGTACTGGTCAAGAAAGGGATAAATTACATGGAAGAAGTTACAAAATCCCAGTAATTAACTATTGCTGTTGATTTTTTAAATTTTTAAAACTGTGACATATGGCAGAAAAGGAAGCAGAAAAAAAAAAATATGGAAGAAACATTTGGGGAAAAATCCTTTTTCCCTCCCTCCCTGGATGCCCGCTTTTGAACATTTTTAGATCACAGTTGAAGAAATTATTAAATCCTCTGCATGACTGCCCACTCAATATAAGCATACACCACTCACACCAAAACAAATTAACTTTCATCCCCGTTAGTTTAAACACCAAAAAAAAAAAAAAAAAAAAAAAAAAAAAAAAAAAAAAAAAAAAAAAAAAAAAAAAAAGGGAACCCCGATAACAAACTATTCAGATAGAATTATGGGCCATCCTTTTTTAAAGGAGAAACAGAAATTTAAAAAATTATGAGAAAACCAGGACCATTTACCCCCCCAAGTTACAATTTAAGGTTTAAAGGGAGCAGCGCTTGGAGGGAAAAGGGGTTTAGGTGAAAAAAATCCTTTACAGAGCATAATCTGGCAAAATCCTGAAATTTTACACTTATATTCACTGATTAGTGGTTATGGCCTGAAATATAACCCTAACTGTGTTTTTGTGTGGGGTGTTGGTTTCTCATTTTGCACTTTTATGGGGAAGGAACTTTCTGTGCAAGGGCAAAAAGGGAAAGAATAGGAAGCAAGCAGAAAAAAAAAAGAAATGGGTTGTTTTTCCCGGAGCTCTCAAGAGATCGCGACTCCCCCCTCGGCTGAACCTGAAAGGGGGGGGAAGGGGATTGAGACCTGAAAAAAAAATGCTTTTTTAACATTTTGTGAGTCCCGCTGGTTTTAATAAAAATAAACTGTAAATCTGTTATGAAAAAAGGATTGAAAATTTTTACCAAGAGGTTTTTTTTTTTGGATTTAAAAAAAAAAATTTTCCAACTCCAACAAATTTTAATTTTAAAAAAAAAGGCATTTTCCCCCCCCGGCCCCAATCCCCGAACCCCAAAAAAATTTTGGCAGGCCAGG
>NW_023642864.1:0-9562 GCF_015228065.2 Penaeus monodon | reverse complement strand
TTTAATTTTTACGATAATTAAAAAAATTAAAATTTAATATAATAATAAAAATAATAATAATAAAAAAAATAATATTAATAATGATAATAATGTAATAATGATAAAAATGTAATAATAAGATAATAGTAATAAATTAAAAATCTCAAATGTTATCCAATTTTTCTTTATTCTCACTTTTATCTCATTATTGTCATATTAATAAAATTTCAGGTTTTATTATCATTATTACCCTAAATTGCCAAAATATAATGAAGGAAAAACTCTTTTTGGGAGTCTACTCTCAAAGCTATTTTCGCTAGATTTTGCCGTTTTTTTCAATTTTTTGGGTTTTTTTTTTTTTTTCCCTTTTTTTTTATTATTTGGGGCCAATTCCTGTTATTATCATCATTATTATCAGATTATCATCTTATTATCGTTACATCATCATTATCACTTTATCATCATTTTGCAATTTTTATCTCATTTTTTGCAAAAATTATCATTATTAATGCAATTATTGCAGTTGTAATATATATTTTTACATCTATACTAAAAACAACTCAATAAAATAGTAATCCAATAAAATAAAATAATAACGTTTTTAAATCATTTTTTACATTATTTTAATAATATCTTATCACTGAAAATTATTACTGTTATAATAATTTTTTTTGGATTATACTACCTAAAAATAATAAAAATATAATAAAACAATAATGATATTAATAACAATATTATAACAATTCTTTATTAAAATTTATATTATTTTTAAAATTATTTTGTTATTATTAAGTTTAAATAAAAATTTTGGCATAATACTAAAAATTAAAGTAATAATAATAAAAAAATAAAAAATAATAATAATAATAAAAATAATAATAATAAAAATGATAAAAATGATAATAATGAAAATAATGATAAAAATAATGAAATATAATAATATTAATAACATAAAATGTTCCAAATTCTCTTTTTTCTCTTTTATCATTATTATTGTCATGTTTAATAGAATTAGGTAATTATTATCATTATTACCCTAATAATTGCCAGAATCATAAAAATGAATGGAAAAAAACGTCATTTGGAGTCACTCTCAAAAGGCTATTTCGCAGTTTTTTGCCGTTTTTCGTTTTTGGGATTTTTTTTCTTTTACCTTTTTTTTTTTATATATGGACAAAATTTCCTGTTATTATCATCATTATTATCATGATTTCATCATTATTATCGTTATCATCATCATTATCATCATTACTCAATCATCATTTATCTCATTATTGCAATTTTATCACATTTTTGCAAAAAATTATCATTTTTAAATGAAATTATTGCAGTTATAATTTTATTTTTACATCTATACTAATAACAACTACAAAAAATATAGTAAAACAATAAAAATAACATAATAACTTTTTTTAAATCATTATTATATCATTTTTTTAATTTAAATTCTTTATCACTGAAATTTTTACTGTTAGATAATTATTTTGACAATTATATACCAGTAAAAAAAATAAAATGATAATAAAACAATAATGATATTAATAACAAATTATAACAATTCGTTTATTTAATTTATTTATTATTATTATTATTTTTTATTACAGTTATAATATTTTTTTGGGAAATAATCAAATAATTAAAGTAAAAAATAATAAAATAATATAAATGATAAAAATAATAATATAATAATAATATAATAATAAAAAAATGATAATAATGAAATAATGATAATAAGAAATAATAATGATAATAGAATAATATTAAAAATCATCAAACGTTATCCAAATTCTCTTTATTTCATTTTTTTATCTCATTATTGTCATGATTAAATAAAATTTCAGGTAATTATTATCTTTTTAAACCCTAATAATTGCCGAATCTCAAATGAATAAAAAAAAACGTCTTTTGGAGTCTACCTCAAAGGCTATATTTCGCTAGATTTTGCCGCTTTTCGATTTTTGGGATTTTTTTTTTTTTACCTTTTTTTTTATAAAATGGACACAATTCCGTTATTATCATCATTATTATCATGATTATCATCATTATTATCGTTATCATCATCATTATCACATTATCTCATTATATCATCATTACCATCATTATTGCAATTATTATCACATTATTGCAAAAATTATCATTATTAATGCAATTATTGCTTTTATACAAATTATTTTTACATCTATACTAATAACAACTAAAATAATAATGAATAACAATAATAATAAAATAATAAACTTTTTTTATAATCTTTATTTATATCATTTTTTTAAAAGAATATCTTTTCACTGAAATTTATTACTTTTTAAAATAATTATTTTGAAAATTATACTACCATAAAAATAATAATGATGATAATAATAAAAAAAGATATTAATAACAATATTAAAAACAATTCTTATTATTATAATTATACTTATTATTATTATTATTGTTATTTTAATTATAATTATTTTTTTGGCAATAATACAAATAATTTAAAAGAAATAAAAATAAAAATAAAAATAATAAAAATATAAAAATGATAAAAATAAAATTTAATGTAATAATAAGAAAATTAAAAATATTAATTTTCATCAAATGTTATCCAAATTCTCTTAATTCTCACTTTTCATCTTTTTTCAGTTTAAAGAATTCGGTGGGTTTCCCAGTCCTCCCCCCCCAGAATGCCCCTCGGAAGTCTTTAAAAAATGGAAATGCTGGGGGGGGGGGGTTTTTGTCCCTCCCCCCCAGCAATTAAGGGGGGCGTGGGTCCCGCTGGGGAGGGAAAATGCGGGGTGCAGGTTTTGGAGCGAGAGTTCTCGTCCCCCGCCCCCCGGGCCAGGCGCCAACCCCCCATGAAGCTTGTGGGGGAAAGCCCTGGGGGAACCCCACAGGGGGATAGGGGGTCCCACAGCCGCCGCCCCCCTTATGGGGGGCTGTGTTGGGGGGGCGGCAGAGGTGGCGTGCCCCCGGATGCCCCCCGAGGTTTAACCTCGGGCGTTTTTCCGGGTAGGCGCGGGAACATCCGTCCTTGGGGCAGGATGAGGGGTTACCTCTGTATCGCGGGATTAAGCGATGGAGTTGGGTGGCTGCCCTTCAGAGGTGAGAAGACCTGGTAGGGGCACGATCAGTGGGGGGTGGTTACACCTACTACGGCGGGCCGCCGAGGTCCCCCCTCCGGGTGTACCCCAAGCCTCTCCAGTCGACTTCAGCCTGGGGGAGCGAGGTGAACCCCGGTTGATGAGCGTATCATGGCTTGGACTGAAGCAGCTTTGGTTTGTTCTTTTTGCTGTATACGCCCCTACCGTGTACATAAAACCATGTGAAAGAGGTTCTAGAAAAAAAGCATCTGTGGCAGACGTTTCCCCCCGGCGAACATTCGCATTGTTTGGCGATTTAAATGCGGTATCCGGCGGTGACCGACTGGTACGAGTGTCTGTCGGCCCCCATGGCTCGGGGCTGACCCAGAGCGAGAATAGCCTCCTTCTCCGGGACTTTGCTAGGTCCAGAAAATGAAGGATTTTGGCTCCGGGTACCACGCCCCAACTCGCACGCTGGACTTGGTACAGCGATGGTACAGTGGCCAAAGGAGATCGCCCACATTTTTGCAGCACGCGAGGAGGATCCCCCCAGAACTGCAGGGTTTACCAGTGCGAGTTCTGGGGCCCCGCCCATGGCTGCTTGTGGCTACCCTGCAGGCCCCTTTCAAAACCCCCGTCCCTCCAGTGGCCACCAAAGGGGGTTTTTCATTGGACAGACAAAGGGAGGAGGAGTGTGCCGGGGTTTTCGCCACGGCTCCTGACGATTCTCAGAAACCACAACCTGACGGATCCAGTTGCTTGTGGGAGCCTTCAAGCGCGTAACACTGAAGCAGCTCGGGATCCTTTGGGGCGTACCCCCAAGGACAAGGCAGAATACCATCTCCCGGGAGACATTAGAGGCCACTGAAGCGTGTCGCAAGGCTCGGTGAATGGGAATCAATCTTGCGTCGTTCCATGGTGCGTAGGGTGGCATGCTGAAAAGGGGACAAGGAACAGTCATCGGAATTTTGCTGAGGAGGTCGAAGGCCATTTCTGGTAAATGCCTTCCCCTGCCTCCCAACCCCTGAGAAAACGAACCCTAACCCCTCCTCACAGATTACTGCAGTCCGTCAGGGATGGCGGATCATCTCAGATCATTTTGGGGGTTCGTGAATGTTGGGCTGAGTATTTAAAACATTTGTACCAGGGGGACCCTCCAACAGTTAGCTTGGATGAAGCGATGTTTCGTGCCTGTCCCGGACCCCCCCATCAGCGAGGAACCCCCTCCCCTAACAGGGTTAGGCTGGCGTTTTCCAACTGAAGAGGGGGAAAGCTGCGGGGCATATGTGATATCCCTGCTAAGCTAAAGGCTGGGGGTTGAACCTAGGGCTGGGGGCCCTGCATAAGTCCTGACTGCCTTTTTGGGCAGTCTGGTACCTTCCCCCTGACCTGCTGGGGGCGTGGTCATCCCTCTCTGGAAGGGGAAAAGGGGATGAGGGGACTGTAGGAAAACTACCGGGCATTACACTGCTCAGCATACCAGGCAAGGTTTCGCTCACTTTCTTCTAAAGGGATCCGCAACCCCTACGAGCACCAGAGACCGGGGCAGTCTGGATTTATCCTGGCAAGCCACAATAGACCGATACTAGCGCTTCGATTTTGGGGAAAAACGCGTCGTGAGTTTGGTCGTGGGTTGCTTGCACCTACATCAACCCTCAAGAAGCTTTTTGACTCGGTGCACGGGAATCGCTAGGGGAGATCCTGAGGCCAGGGGAATTCGACACAGATTTTTGGGGCCGATAGCAACCCTCTATATGGTACAAAGTGCGTAAAGTTGGTGGGGTATGTCAAAACTTCTTCCCTTTAATTCGGGGGTGAGGCAAGGCTGTGCCCTTGCACCCAACTTTTAACATTGTATGGACTGGATAATGGGGAGCTATACCCAAAGTCATGCGGGAACACTAGGCAATTTTAAAGGGTCTCGGCCCTTTTGATTTTCCCGACGATTTTGCCACCCTATTGAGTCCTTGGAGTCATTTGTGGCGGCTCTTGATGCTTTAGCAATAGGCGAACCCCCTAGGTTTAGGGGTCTCCTGGCCCAAGCCCAAGATTCAGGACTTGGGGGGCCTCTTAGGGGAACCCGTTCAGTCGATCCTGTTTGCGGCGAGGAGTTAAGTCCAAAAAGTTTTACATCCCTTGGGTAGCGTAGCCATATTTGGGGTGTCAACCAGGAAGTCAGTAGAGGGTTTGGTTGGCAACGGGGACCATAAACTCATCAAAAGAGCGTTTGGAGTGGGTAGTATGCAGAAGGACCAAGCTGGTGTTTAAAGGGCCCTTTGATATTCCAGTTTTGCTCTAGGAAAACAAAACCCTGGACGCATCCAGTGCCTTGGGTCTCGCCTGATGCCTTTTGTAAAAGCCCTTCCCAGATCAGGGGGTTTTCATTTGGCAGGACCACGTGCCCAAAAGGGCGGTTACACCTGAGACGGGAGGGGACCTGTTCTTATAATCCGGGATCGCCAACTCAGGCTATATGGCCCCCAGCTGCCCTAGGACCCCCTGCCCACCAGTTGTCTCTCTGGAGACAACCCTGGGTGGGGGAACCTGTGGGGGCGCCTAGGAGATATGGCTTGGGGAGTCGACGAGACCGTGTGAGGAAATAGAGATGGGCAGTGTGCCTCCTAGACTGCCCCGAGGGACCCCGTGCTGGAAGGAAGGGGGGATGCGGCCATGCCCCCCGTCGGCGTTTGCCCCTTGATGATGATGATATGATTATATTATTCCCTAATAATTTCCAGAAACACAAATGGATGGAAAAAAAACGTCATTTTGGAGTCTACTTAAAAAACATATTTCGCTAGATTTTTTCCCCCGATTTTGGGTTTTTTTTTTTTTACCCTTTTTTTTTTATATACGGAAAAATTCCCCGTTATTTTTCATTATTATCATATTTTCATCATTATTAAACTTATATACATTATCATCATTATCATCATTATCATATCATTATCATCATTATTGCAATTATTATCACATTTTGCAATAATTTTCATTATTAAGCAATTATTTCAGTTATAATATAATTTTTACATCTATCAATACAATACAATAATAACAGTAATAACAAAAAAAAATAACAATAATAACGTTTTTATAATCATTTTTTTACATTTTTTTTAAAATTTAAAATCGTTTTCACTGTAAAATTTTCATGTTTTAAAATTTTTTACAATTATCTACCAGTAAAAATAATAAAAATGATAAAATAACAAAAAATGAATTAATAAAAATATTAAAACAATTTGTATTATTATAATTTTTACTTATTTTTATTTTATTATTTTTATTTACAGTATAATATAATTTTGGGGAAAAATACAAAATTAAATAATAATAATAAAAATAATAAAAATAATAAAAAATAATAAAATAATAAAATGATAATAAAGATAATAATGATAATAATGTTTTAAAAATAAGATAAAGAATAAAATTAATAATCATCAAAAGTTATCCAAATTCTTTTATTTCACTTTTTTCATCATTTTATGTTTAAAAGAATTCAAATAATTTTTATCATTTTTACCCTAATAATTGCCAGGAAACACAAAGAATGGAAAAAAAAAGTCATTTTTGGGGCTACTCTCAAAAGGTATATTTCGTGATTTTCCGCTTTTTCGACTTTTTGGGGGTTTTTTTTTTTTTACCTTTTTTTTAATTAAAAAGGCCAATTCCCGTTATTATCATATATTTCATGATTTCATCATTATTTTCGTTGCATCATCATTATCATCATTATCATATCATTATCTCATTATTTCAATTATTTTTCATCATTATTGAATAATTTATTATTAAGCAATTATTGCAGTTTTTTAATATATATTTTTTCATCTATCCCAATAACAAATACCATAATAAAAGTAATAACAATAATAATAAAAATAATAACGTTTTTTTAAAACATTTTTTATATATTTTTTAATTAAATCGTTACACTGTAATTATTACTGTTATAAAATTTTTTGACAATTATACACCCGTAAAAATAATAAAAATGATAATAAAAACAATGATGATAATAATAATAATATTATAACAATTTGTATTATTTTAATTATTTATTTTTTTATTATTTTTGTTTTATTTCAGTTATTTAAAATAATTTTTGGGAATAATACTAATAAATTAAAGTAATAATAATAATAAAAATAATAATAATAATAATAATAATAATAATAATATAATAATAATGATAAAATGATAAAAATGTAATAAAAATGATAAATAAAAATATTAATAAAACATCAAATGTTTTCCAAATTTTTATTTTTCACTTTTATCATCATTTTTGTCATGATTAATAAATTCAGGTAATTTTATCATTATACCCCAATAAATTTCCAGAATCTCAAATGAATGGAAAAAAAAGTAATTTTGGAGTCTACTCTCAAAAGGCTATTTTCGCTAATTTTTCCGTTTTTCGACTTTTTGGGGTTTTTTTTTTTTACCTTTTTTTTATTTTATGGACCAAATTCCGTTATTATATCATTATTTTCATGATTATCATCATTTTTACTTACATCATCATATAAATTATCATTATCATCATCATTATCATCATTATTGCAATTATTATCATCATTTTTCAATAATTACACTATTAATGAATTATTGCAGTTTTAAATATATTTTTTCATCTATCTAATAACAACTACAATAATAAAAGTAAAACAATAATTAAAAAATAATAAAGTTTTTTTTAATCATTATCTATATCATTTTTTAATAATATCGTTTTTCACTGTAATTATTATGTTAAAAATTATTTTGACAATTATAAATCCAGTAAAAAAAAATAATAAAGATAATAAAAACAATAATGATATTAATAACAATATTTAAAATTGATTATTTTAAATTTATTATTTTTTATTATTATTTTTATTATTACAGTTATAAAATAAATTTTTTCAAAAATACTAAAATTAAAGTAAAAAAATAATAATAATAAAATAATAACAATAATAATAAATTTAAAATCGTTTCACTTTAATTATTTCTGTTATAATAATTTTTTTTGACAAATTTTACTACCAGTAAAAAAAAATAATAATGAAATGATAACAAAATGATATTAAACAATATTATAACAATTTTGTATTATTTTAAATTTTATTATTTTTATTATTTTGTATTATTACAGTTTTAATATATATTTTGGCAATAAAAACTAATAATTTAAAATAATAATAATAATAATAATAATAATAATAATAATAATAATAATAATGATAATATGATAATAAAGATAATAAAGATAAAATAATGATAATAGTAATAATATTAATAATCATAAAAGTTATCCAAATTCTCTTTATTTTCACTTTTTTCATCATTTTTGTCGATTAATGAATTCAGGTAATTTTATCATTATTACCCTAAAAAATTGCTAGAAACTCAAAGAATAAAAAAAAAGCATTTTGGAGTATACTCTCAAAAGTTTATATTTGAGATTTTGCCCCTTTTTTTGACTTGGATTTTTTTTCTTTTACCTTTTTTATTTATATGGACCAATCCTGTTATTATCATCATTATTTTCGATTTTCATCATTATTTCGTTATCATCATCATTATCATCATTTTCATCATTATCATACATTATATCATTATTTCAATTATTATAAACATATTTCAAAATTATCATTATTAATGCAATTTTTGAGTTATAATATATTTTTTACATCTTATAAAAAAACTACAATAATAATAGTAATAACAAATAATAAAAATAAAACGTTTTTAATCATTATTTATATCATTATTTTAATTAAAATCGTTTCACTGTAATTATTAGTTTTAAAAATTATTTTGACAAAATTATACTACCAGAAAAAAAAATTAATAATGATAATAAAAACAAAAATGATATTAATAACAATAATAACAATTCTTATTATTATAAATACTTATTTTTATTATTATTGTTTTATTACAGTTATAATTATATTTTGGAAAAAATACTAATAATTAAAGTAATAATAATAATAATAATAAAAAATAATAAAAAATAATATAATAATAATGATAAAATGATAATAATGTAATAATGATAATAATAAGAAATAGTAATAAAATTAATAATCATCAAATGTTATCCAAATTTTTCCCTTTATTTCATTTTTTCTCATTTTGTCAGATTAATAGAATTCAGGGAATTATTATCATTTTTACCCCAAAAATTGCCAGAATCATCAAAAAAATGGAAAAAAAATCATTTTGGATCTACCTCAAAAGGTATATTTCACTAGATTTTGCCCTTTTTTTGACTTTTGGGATTTTTTTTTTTTTTACCTTTTTTTTTTTATATAGGACCAATTCCGTTTTATCATCATTTTTATCATGATTATCATATTATTCGTTTCATCATCATTTCATCATTATCATCAATATCATCACTTATCATCATTATTGCAATTTTTATCCCTTCAAAAAATTTTTTTGCAAAATTTTAAAATTTTTTTCATTAAATTTAAAAACAAAAAAAAATTGCCAAAAAATTTTTTAAAAAAATATTTTTTTTT
>NW_023642863.1:0-2500 GCF_015228065.2 Penaeus monodon | reverse complement strand
TATTATAAATATATAATATATTATATGAAAAAATTTTTTAATCTATAAAATTGCAATTATTTATATTTTTTATAATATAATATATAAAAATTTTATATATATAATATATTTTTTAAATATATATATAAAAATATATATTATATATTATATATTATATATATATATATATTTATACACACACACACCCCCACCACACACACACACACACACGCACACACAAAATGTCGTGTAATATTATATTATAGTGGTGTTGTTGTGTGGTGTGTTTTTTTTGTGTGTGTTCTGTGTGTTGTGTGTTTTTTGTGGTGGTTTGTGTGTGTGTTATGTCAATATTGTATATGTGTATATAATTTTATTTTATTATAATATATATAATATAAAAAAATTTTTATATATATATATAATATATATTAATATATGTTATATATATTTTGTATATATATATTGCATATACATAAAACATTCCACCACCGTATAATATAAATAAAATTATATATTAAAATAAAATTAATATATATATAATATATATACAATATAATAATGATTATATATATTGTATTAAAATTAAAATTTATTTGTATATTATATATTATATATTTATATTATTTTTATATAAATTTATATATATACTACATATATGTGTGTGTTGTGTTTTGTGTGTTATATACACACACACACCACACCCCCAAACACACACCAACAACACACACAACAAATAGGTTTATATGTATATTACACACACACACAAATATATATGTGTGCGTGTGGGGGGTTTTCTTGTGTGTGTTTTGTTTTGTATTAAATATATACTTTAATATATAATTATGTATATATATATATATTTAATATATATATATTATAAAATTAATATTATATATTGTTATATATATTAAAAATATATTCATTAATAAATTATATTTTTTAAATATTATATATATAGTATATGTAAAAATGTATATTATTTACATACTTCTAAACCACACAAGACACACCACACGCCATTTTTATTTTAAAAGGTGTGTGGGTGATATTACATATAAAACATATGTGTGTGTGTGGTTGTGTGTGTGTGTGTGTGTGTGTGTGTGTGTGTGTGTGTGTTTATATTATATATCTTATATAAATATATAATATATATATATAAAATTATATTAATGATGTATTGCAAAATATAAATAAATAAAAAAATTATATATATATACATATAAAACATTATATAATATTAAATATATATAAATATATATAATATAATATATATGTATATATAGAATTAATGTCATATATATATAATATTTTATATTTATATTATATATATTTTATATAATTTATATAAAATATATTGTACAAATAATAATATTTTAATTATATATATAATTATATATAATATATATATTTATAATATGCACCATCCCACACCACACAAAACCCACAAAACACACACACACACACCACACACACCACACACAGAAACACCACACACACACCCCCAAAACCCCCACCCCCAAAAACACACACACAAACCACACCGCACACACCGCACCCCAAAAACCCACACAATATTATAAAAATTATATTTTATATAATATATAAAATATATTATATACATAATATTTTAATATATATAAAATTATAATTAATATATATATATTATTATAATGCGGGGGTGTTTGTGTGTGTTTGTGTGGGGGTGTGTGTGTGTGTGTGTGTGTGTGGGCAATAAATTTTATATATATAATATATATTTAATATAATTTTATATATATATAAAATTATAAAACATATATAATTTATTATATATAATATATATATATTTTATATATATTTTTATATAATTTTTTTTATTTAATATATTATTTATTTATATTTATACGTGTGTGTGTGTGTGGTGTTGTGTGTGTGGTTTGTGTGTGTGGGGGTGTTGTGTGGTGTGTGTGTGTTGTTTGTGTCTGTGTTTGTGTGGGTTTTGTGTGTGTGCGGGTGTGTGTGGTGTGTGTGTGTGTAAAAATATTTTAATTTTTTTTTATTTTTTTTAAATTTAATCAAATTTTTTAAAATTTTTTCTATATTATATATTTTTAATATTATTAGATATATATAAAATGTATAATTATATGTTAATATTTTATTTTATTAAATTTTTTAATTTTTAAAATATAATATATATATATATATATATGTATACACACACACACCCCCCAACACCCACATATATGTGTGGTCTGTGTTTTTTTATTATATGTATGTAATATATATACATATATATATAATTATAATATATATATACATTTAATATATATAATATATATTATTATTCTATACTATGCACAACACACACACACACACACACACACACCACACACACACACCACACACCACACATACACGCCATATATATAATATATATAATATATATATTAAATTATAAAATATATATATATATATTTTTTATAAAATTTAATATATAATTATTTTTTTAAAATATATATTAAATATATTATAT
>NW_023642861.1:0-9563 GCF_015228065.2 Penaeus monodon | reverse complement strand
CCCTGGGGGGGGGGCGACCGGCGAGTGCCACCACCACCCACCCAGGCACGCACCCCCCGGGGGGGACCCCGGCGAGTGCCCCCACCCCCCCTCCCCGAGGTCTCCGCTCCCTATGTACCACACTAAAACAAGATTTCGGGGCGCGGGAGCCCAAAAACCCAAGGCAGGGTCCTCGCCCTCACAAAAAATAGCAATTTTTAAAGGAATTTCATCACTTTGTGTATTTGTGTCGAGTGTCGCGTTCGGGTCGAGATAACAACGTAACTACACCAACGCCCCAGCTATAAGGTTTCCCCAAATGAATCAAAAAGCCAAGCGGGTGGGTCCCCGGCGCCGCCGCCCATCCCACAGAACCCACGCTAGCGCCCGCCCCCCCCCAAAAGGTGGTGGGGGGAAAGCCAGGCCCGAGTTTTTGGAGGCGGGCGGGGTTTTGCATGGTGACCACCGGGCGCTGCACCCCAAGGGGGTGAAAAGAAAAAAAAAATTAGAAGTTAACTACAACCGCCGTCAAACTTTTGAGCCCCTGATAAGCTGGCAAGAAAAAATTAAAAGAAAAAAAAAAAACTTTTTTACAGACATTTTGAAAGAAAGACAAAAAAAAAATTTGAAAGAACGTTTTTCCCTACACAATAATAATTATAACATAAACATTATTTAATCAGCATGGTCTTCGAAAATATGTAAAAGTGGTCAAGTCGCTGGAAAAGGCAAACAGAGCCTTTGCAAAAAAGGGGAATGTTAACAAAAAGTGATGTAAACAATGCAGGGAAGGGGGGTTTGGGAACAGAAAAGTCATGGTTGTGGGCCGTGTTTAAATTTTAATTATGTAGTAAAAGAGGAAATTTTTTCAACTTCTTTTTTTGTTTTTTGCAAATGTAAATTGTATTCCTTTAAAAAAAAAATGAAAAGCACACCTAAAAAAAAATTAATGATACGGAAATGTACCAACTTCATTCAACCAAAACAAAAAAAATACAGCGCACCTCCCTCCTTTCTTTTTTACCAGAGAAACTAAAAATTTCCCGACAAAAAATAAAATAAAAAAAGGGATCGCAAGGCAGCGATCTTCATTTAAAAAAAAAAAAATTCTAGAGGAATTCAAAAAAGGGCCCCGTAACCCAGCCCGACCATTTTGGCCCGACGGGATACATCCTTTATCAAATATATTTTACGAACCAATGGTTCCTCAAATAAAAATAATAATTTTGCTACAACAGCTTGTAAAAAAAGACCAAAACCCATTTTTTATTTTATTTCCATTCTTTTTCAGAACGGGGCAGACAAAATGAAAAAATTAAAGGGAAAAAGCCAAATAGTCTGAGAGAGAGTAAAGGGTGGCGGCCTCGGGTGTTTAAAAGTCCTTCACGTTGTTCAAAAAAGATGGGGGAGATAACGGCGAGAAATCTTCGCAGCGACAGACCCCCCGGGGCCTCAGCCAGCGTTTCCACCGGCACGGCCACTGCGTGACCCGCGACCTGGCAACCTTTCCGACGTCAAGGGGGCGGAAGGAAGAGGGCACCCGGGGGGGCCGGCCAAGCCAAGGGCTCGGGCGGGAACCAAAACGTCGGATGGCGCCACCGCGGCGGTTCGGAGAGGCACGGGGGGCGCGCCTCGGCCCCCGAAAAAGGTACGTGGGGGAGCACACCTTTAGGGCGGTGGACGCGAGCTGGCGGCAAGAAAAGGGTGTCCCCGGGGGGTCGACGACGACGTCCCCCGAAATCCCCACCTTTATCACAAAGATCGCTTGCACTTTGAATATATATTCATATAAATTTTCATAAAAGTATGTGTAAAAAAATAAATCACTGGTTAAATAGCAAAAAATTTTTTCCTTTTTTTTTCCAGAGGTCCAGCCACCCGTGACGCAATCCCTAGGCAACCAACCCATCTAAAACGGCGCTACGCTATGACAGAGTACTTACTCCTGCCGGGGATAAGGTTCAGCCAGTCCCGTCCGCATCTCCCCCGCCCCGTCTGGGGCACACCCCACACTTACACGTCTTTCCGTCGGTTTTGACGAATGTTCTTTTTAATGGTTTTCCAAAGGTGTAGTCGATTTTTTCCGATCTTATTTTTCTTTTGCTGTCCATTTTGGCTTTTGAATTTCAGCTGCAGGGGGACGAGAGATGCCTCACGGCCCCCCTTCCTTGCCACCCCAAAAAAGATGTTTGGTTTTGGCTGTGTCGCTCGCTTTTTTTGCCCTTTTGCGTTGTTTTTGCTGTAGTGGGGTTCTGCGGCGGGGTGAGTAGGCGGCAGGGGCGAAGGCGGAGGGAGGGAAGGGGGGGCGTGGGAAATAGCAGGAAAAAAGGGGAGAAGTAGGAGGGAGTAAGAACAGAGGAAGGGATGTGTAATAGTATAGTAGTAGTAGTGCAGACTTTTGAAATAGTGGGGTGGTGGTGGGGCTGCTTTATACTGCTGTGGAAATTAGCGAGAGCCAGATCGTGTATATGAAGGCAAAAAGAGTTAGGGAATTAAGAGATAGTGACGACTCGGTATTACAAGTTTTTTTTTTTAGCGGGCGTTAACAAAATAAATTGGGGCAGAAAAAAACGTTGTTTGAAATTTTTTTACAATATTTAGGAGGCGCGAAAACTTCCTTTGAGGGTATCTCGTGACGAACCCGTTGGGGAGAGAGAGACCAATTAGACGTTTTTATAAACCCATTTTTAAATATAAGAATCACAGCCAAAAATGCAGGTGATAATTTAGGAAGCGTATACATATTAAAAGTGGTATGGCACATGTACGTGTTTGTTTGTGTGTATGTGCGCATTTTGGGTATGTTTTTGGTATGTGCGCATGAGTGTGTTGTTTTTGGATGTGCGCAGTACTGTGTATGTTTGTGTGTTGTGCGCATTTGTGTAGTTTTTGTGTATTGCGCGACGGTGTATGTTTTTGGGGTAGTCGCATGTAAGGGGTATGTTTTTGGTGTTGTGCGCAGTAGTGGTATTTTTGTGTGTATGTGCGCTGAGGTGTAGTTTGTGGTATGTGGCATGTACTGTTTGTTTGTGTGTATGTGGCATGTACGTGTGTATGTTTGTGGTATGTGCGAGAAAGTGTGTATGTTTGTGGATGGCGCTGTACGGTTGTGTGTGTTGTGTGTGTGTGGTGTGGTGTGTGTGTGTGTGGTGTGTGTGTGTGTGTGGTGGGTTTTGTGTGTGTTGTGTCTGTGTTTTGATTGTTATTTATGTGCGTGTGTATGCGTTCTGATGTGTATATGTGCACGTATGCAGGGTATGCGTATTGTACGTGAAAAATGTACATGGGTAGTGTGGTGGTGGTGTTGTTTGTTGTTTTGGGGGTGTTGTGTGTGTGGTGGTGTGTGTGTGGTGTTTTTGGGATAATATATATTTATAAAAATAATTTATAAAATTAAAAAGTTTTATAAAAATTATATGAAATAATATTATATTTAAGTATAATATAAATATATTTATATTATATATAAATATATATTATATATATATATATAAATAATTATAATATAAAATTATATATTATATAATATATAATATATATTATTATATATAAATATATATAATATATATTATAAATATATAAATTTTTAATTAATATATATAATATATATTTATAATATATTTATATATAATATATATATATATATATATATATATATATTATATTACAAAGTGCAAAAAAAAGATTTCCCCCCAAAAGCAACGAACTACTTACGACGACACCAACAAGGGTAAGAAAAAAAAAAAAAAGTAGATATCATGTATTTCGCATAAAAAACGAAAACCAGCTGCGGGGCCCCAGGCCAGTTCGAAAAACTCGAGCACCGTCACGGTATTTCAACCCCTCTCACCAGCAGAACCCTCAGCTTGGCCCCCGATAAAAAATCACAAGGACAAAAGCCCCCCAAACAGACAGGGGGAGGCACACAGGGCACAAAAAACACGCACAAAATTTTTTCGCTGGGACATTCGCAAGTCTGTAATCAACCAATAACCCCCAAGTCCTTTTTCCCCTTTTCCAAAAACCGAGACAATTAGCCCCGGGGATTAGTATGATACGTCATGTTCCCCACTGCCTTGGGGACTCCCCTGGTTTTAAGTCTTTTGATGAACCCCCAAAAAACATTCGCGAGAACCTATCCACAGCCCCTTTTTTAGAACAAGGGGACAAAAGCGATGGGGAAAACTATAACACGCCCCTCGGAAATTACTACGATTAGCAAACATTCACACAGACAACCCCCCTTCAAACACCCACAACCAACAACAGGGGTTTTAAAAATAAAAAAAAAATAACAAAAAAAAAACTTTTAGAAAAGGAAAAGTAATAAAAGCAAAACTAACAATATTTTAAGGGGTTTAAGGTCGGCCAGCACGGCCCGAGGGGGGGGGGGGGCCGGGTGGGTCTCTACTTAAAGTCATCTTTTCGCCGAATTCTGCAAAAAAAAGCGGACGGAAAGTTGAGGGCAAACCCATGCAGGACTAGAAAAAAAAATAAAAAGGGTTTTTCAAAAGTTTTTTTAAGGCAAAATAAAAATTTTAAAAAAACAAAATGGGCAGATGGCAGACTAAAACTTTAAAGTGTAGTTTTCTCAGTTTTATGTGTATTTTCTCAAAAGACAATACAAAATAAATGCTCAAGGTTAGCAAATTAAATGAAAAAAAAATAATCTAAAAAATCTAAAACCCAAAAAAAAAACATGGGAAGGGGGAAAAAATAGAAAAAAAAAATCATGCAAAAGTGAAAAAGGACTTTGTACATGCGTTTGGGGCAAAAGAAGCCCCCCAAGTCCTAGTGCAAACCCAAAGGACCTGAAATGGGAGGAGGGAGGAAGGGCGGGGGAAGTAGAAAAGGGGGGAAAGAAGGGGGAGGGGAAAAGCCCCCAAGGGGTGTTAGAGTGGCCTGAAACGACGCAGATTTTCGCTCCTAAATTTAGCCAATAACTACGAGACAGCTAGGGCTTCTTTCCAGATGCCCTCCCCCCCTTTATTTTTCCCGGTGTAAAAAACATATAATGAAAAAAAAGTACATTCTGGTAGTTCCAAAAAGCCCCACCCCCTTAAAGGAAAGGTTGAAAACGTTCCTGACACCCCAATTTTGCAATGCATTGCTGAAGTGAGAGTGGTTCACAGTCCCCCCCAATTCATAGAGCCCGTTTTCCCAAATTCCATGCTCGATAAATTTCCAACTTTCTGCACTCCCAAAAAACCTTTTCAAGGCAAACCATCGGGTTTTCTGAAGTCCAATTAAGCTGTGATCACCGCCACCACCGCAGTACTAAAGGACCCGTGCCTTTGAAATCACGGCAGCAGATATTTTGTAAACCATCTCATGAAGCCCCTACAACCACGCATCTTTCCCCAAGCACCAATTTTTTTTTTCCCTTAATGAACCCAAATTTTTCCCCCCATTTCCCAAACACCGAGTGTTTCCCGGGGCGCCAAGATCCACCAAGTCACCTCCCCGGAGATCGCAGGGGAACCGCCGCCATCCAATAAACAAGTGAAAAGGGGGCAGCGAGGGCCAAAGCCCTTTCCGGACCTTTGAAATTACCCTTTTAAATTTACCCGACCGTCGCCCCAATATCGGTTCCCGATCAAATTCATCGACTTCCCCGCAGCGCTTCTCTCGAGGTTGTCATCACGTGCTGCAGAAAACAAGGCTCATAGAGGGGGCGCATGGACAGGAATAACACCAGCAAACATATTTTATTAAAAAAAAGCCCCGCTTTTTTCACGCCCTTTAGGGGAAAAGGGGGTTTGGTCCACCCCCCCAACTGACCGAGCTCGGCCGCAGAGATGAAAACCCTGCCGCCGCGAAACCCTGAAAGGGTTTCCCCGATTTTTCCTCGGAGTCGGGCCCTTTTTTTGGGGCCATCATGGTGAGGGAATCGGGGGAAATCGATTGTGCCATTTCCGCGGGGGAACCAAAGGATTTTTGAAAACACGGCAAGGACAACAAGAGCAAGAAAAACTTCATTAGAAACTTTTAAAAAAGATGAAGAAGCCCCCCAAAAAGCAATTCCTTTGTCCTATTCCCCCAAACAATTTTCGACAAATTTTCAAGCACACAGGAAAGGAGGATAAACAAAAACGAGATCGAACTGGCAAACAATAAGGTCATTTTGAAAAAGGCCCACGTGGCCTCAGCGCAATCATCGCCGCACAAGGGCCCTGTCGAGGCCAGTGGGGGAGATCCAATAACCCCTTTCAAAAATTTATCAGAGTATCCGGACAGACGGGGAGCAAAACGTAAACAGGGCGCTTTTGTTGCTGTGCTCTTCTCCCCCCCCCAACCCTCTTCCTTTTATTACCACCCCCTTTCCTCCCCCATTTTTCTTAGTTATATCCTCCCCAAAGTTCCCCTAAAATTCCCTTTTTCATGTAATTCTAATGGTGTATCCTTCCCCTTTCCCCCCTCTTTCCCCCCAACCCCAACCCCCCTCCCCCCTCCTCCCTACCCAATGTGCTGATTTTCCCGGCCACAGCCGGCGATGACTCACCGGCACACGCCGCCCACCCCCTGCTCGCACGCAGATGAAAAGCAGTTTCATCGGGGTGAGATCTTTTATGCTAGTTATGAGTGACGTGGCGTCATGGCAGGGTTACTTGCCGCGCGGAGGGCCGAACTCCGGGGGGGGGGGGGGGGGGGGGGGGGGCGTTTTCGGCATGGGTAATACCAAGGTGTACCCTTTTAAATTTCGAAAGGGAGGAAATGAGCGGGTTTACCCGGCTGAGTGATTTTCCTTTAGTCATTAAAATTTGTAACGAATAAAGGTTCCCTATAATACCGACATGCATTGGGGAACCCCTTTTTGATAAAAAAATAACAGAGCAAACACCGGAAAGAAAAAAGCAACCCAATCCTCCTTTCTCCCCTATTGTGCCAGACTTTTCTAACCGCGACCCCGGCATGAGGGTTTTTTTTAGAAAATGCCAGCGATACGTCACATCGTGTTTTTTGGCAGTTTTTTTTTGGTGTGAATTTCCTTTCCCCTGCAGGCCCCCAAAAAGACCCCTTCCTCCCGCATACATTTTTTTTCTGGAGCGGAAGAAGGGCGCTCGCGAGGGGAATCAATGAATGTGGAGATGGGGGGGGGAAGAGAGTGCTAAGTGGAGGGTAAGGGTCTCGTCCCAAACGAAATCAAAAGCGGTAATGCTAGTACGCATCCGGGCCCCGGGCTCAAACTGACAAATCTTTTCTACGGCCAGGTGCAGCAGCGGCGGGTACCCCAGCGAGGGATGTAAAAAGGGGGGCCGCGAAAAATCAGAGGGAGGGAGAGAATGCGGGGGGAAAAAAGGAAGGAAGGAAAGAACGATTATTTGTAAGTGATCCTGGAATGAAGTTTAAGGGGCATTCCCCCCCTAAACGACCTTTTCCAAAAGCGATGGCCCCAATACTCAAAAACGGGACTTGAAGACTACAGGCGAATACTGAAAGCAGGACTTTGCACAACAAGAACACCGAGCAAAGCCCCAAAGGGGGCGGTCCCGGTTGGGTGTGCGTTTTTTGCTTTCAAGGGCACAAGCACGGCGTATCAAAGTGCGAGGTTTACCCGCGAGTAAACATTCGGGTTGGGCTCCACCCGCTAAAAATTTTTTTGGGGCGGTAACATGTTAGGGGGAAGACGGGGGTTTGACCCCTGCGAGATTTTTTCCCCGCCCCCAAGACACGGAGGGGACCCTACGGCCGGAGGGTACCCTTCCCCCCCCCCCCGCACTTACTCTCCGAGTGCTGCCCGGGCCCCGGGGGACTGCGGAGCCCTTTTGGAAAAAGAGGAAACCAAAAAATACTTGGAAGAGGTTAACACGCCCGCCTCGTCGAGAACTTGCGTTGGTGTTTTTGCCTTTGCGCTCCCGATTGCCAGGCGTCCGGCCTTTAGTTGTAAACGAGGCCCGAAATATCAAATATTAGTTTTCCCCTTCCCAAACAGCGGGGAAAGGCAAGAAATTTTCCCCCAATTATAAGAACGGACGAAAGAAGAAAAAAATGCGGAAGTCGGTTCGGAAAAGAGGGGGGGAAAGCGAGGGAGAGGGGAAGAGAGGGAGGGAAGAGGGAAGAGGGAAAAGTCCCCACGTGACAAGAGTTCCCACGCACATTCCAAAACTGCTGCCTTCCTTTTCCGCGATCAAGAGTACAAGAGCTTTTCCCCTTTTGGAGAATATCGCCCCCCGCGCGCGGCAAAATTTCCCCACGCCAAACGCCGGAGCAGTGACGCTTTAGGGGAAACCCAAAGAAAAGTCGCTGAAACTAAAAGGGGGGAAAAAGAAGGGGAAAAAAAAAGACTCGAAAAACGCAATGCAATCTAAACCCCACATACCAGGCATCATTTCAAAAACCAAAATCACGCGCCCTTTCAAAGCCGGAGCAACGGGGTTTTCTCTCGTTCCTTTCAACGGAAAAAACCTTTCAAAAAAACCTCGGCCCCTGGCCTCAAGCCCAAAACCTTTTCACACTAAATTAACTGAAAAAACAAGGCAGTATCAGAGAGGAGAGAGAGAGAGAGAGAGAGAGAGAGAGGGAGAGAGAGAGAGAGACGAGAGAGAGGAGAGAGAGATGGTGTGTGTGTGTGATCTGTGTGTGTGTGTGTGTATTGTGTGTGTGTTGATCTGGTGTGTTTGGGGTACTGTGGTGTGTGTGTGTATCTGTGGTGGTGTGGGACTGTGTGTGTGGTGATCTGTGTTGGTGTATCTGGTGTGTGTGGTGTGTGTTGTATCGGTGTGGTCTTATTGGTTGGGGGTGTTTTATCTGGTGTTGTTTTGATCTGTGTGTGTTGTGTATCTGGTGTGTGTGGTTTTTGGGGTGTATTGTGGTGTGTGGTATCTGTGTGTGTGTGTGTGTGGTGTGTTGTGTTGTGTGGTGTTAATGCAATACAAGGCAGTATCAGAGGAGAAGGGAGAGGGAGAGGGAGAGGGGAGATTGTGTGGTGGTGTTGTGTGTTCGTGTGTGGTTGGTTCTGTGGGTGGTGGTCTGTGTGTGTGGTGGTGTGTGGGGTGGTGTGTGTGGTTGTGTTGGTGTGTGTGTGTTTTGTGGTGTGGTGTGTGTGGTGTGTGTGTTTTGTGGGGTGTGTTGTGGTGTGTTGTGTGTGGAGATAAAAGACGTTTTGGGGGGAGAGATCGGCAAAAGAAAACAAGCAAAAAGTAGCCAAAAAAGTTCCCGAGGGAAAAAATCCTCTCCTGAACTGAAAAAAAAAGTCCACAGCATTAAAACACAACAAAAAAATTACTTTTTGAACATAGGGAAACCCGGCAAAACGCAACGCCTGAGAGCGATTTTTTGGCCTACTTTAGAACGAGGCACCAGAAAGCGCTATCCTCGGCCCAACAGCAAACCGCGGCGGCGAGGGGGCGGGCGGGCGGCCGTTGCCCCGGGGAACCCAAAAGGCACGTGAGCGAGTACGTGGCCCAGGTACCGGTGTGTGTGTGTTGTGTGTGTGTGTGTGTGTGTGTGTGGTGTGTGTGGTGTGGGTGTTTGTTTGTGGTGTGGGTGTGTGTTGGGGGGGGGGGGGGGGTGGGGGGGGGGGGGGGGGGGGGGAGAGAAAAGAGAGAGAAAGAAAGTAAAAAAAAAGATAGGGGGGGGGGGGG
>NW_023642860.1:0-7500 GCF_015228065.2 Penaeus monodon | reverse complement strand
AATTTTTATTTTCACCTTGTTTATTTATTTTAATTATTTTATTTTTTTTTAATATTATTATTATTATTAAAATTATTTTATTTTTTTTTTTTTTTTTTTTTGTTTTTTGTTCTTTTTTTTTTTTGATGTTTTGTTTTACATTAAATTACTCACTCCAAAACCTTTGGGGTTTTATTTCATTTAAAGGTATTATTATTTTTTTTTATTTTGCATTATTACTGTAAAAGGAAAAAGAAAATCAATTAAAATTTTTTATTTTTTTATTAAAAATATTTTTATTATAAAAACATTATTTTTAAACTATTTTTTATATTATTTTTTTTTATTTTTAAAAATTATTTTAATTTTTTTTTCTTATAATCATTTTTTTCTCATTATATATTATATTATAAAAATTTTTTTATATAAATTTTTATTATTTTATTATTATTTTATTTTATTTTATTATTATATATTATTTTTTATTTTTTTTATATTATTTTTTATTATGTTTTTTAGTTTTTTTTTGTTTTTTTTTGTTTTTTTTTTTCTTTTTTTTTTTATATTACTTTTATTATTATATATATTATATTTTTTTTTTTTTTTTATTTTTTGATTATTTTATCAGGTTTTTTTTTTTACCTCAGTTTTTCAAAATCTGGTTGGATTTAATTTTTTCTTTCAGGCTTAATTTTTGAAAAAATTTAAACAAAGGGGTATTGATATTAATTTTGGATTTTCAAAAAAAACCAACTCAAAATCTTTCCAAAGTAGTATATTATATATTTAAATTATTTATTATTATACCTAGCAGTTTTTTGATCATTAATTCTTTATAGCATCATATATTAGGTCATTATATGGAAATTTTTGGATATATTGATTTATGACTATTGTTACTATCATTTAAATATATAATATTTTTACCTTAATTTTTTTTCATTATTTAATTATATTTTCATAAATTGTACACCGTGTTTTTTAGACTGACCATGATCGTATCATTATTTATAATTATTAATATATCCCTTAAGATCATTGTTTATTCCGTCCTTTTATTTCAGATAAAATGGCATTTGCTTTATGTTTTTTATATATATATTAGGGAATATATTCAGTGTTGTGTTTTATTATTTTCGTATATTTTTACCATTATTTGGACTATATTTGGTATCCACTTTATCTATTATTTTGCGTTGATATGTTTATATATATAAGTCAAATTTAATAAATAATTAGATATAATTTTATAAATTATAATATATATATTATAATAATATATATTAAATATAAAATTATATTAATTATTATTGTAAAATGAATAAATATTTCATTTATGATATTGTTGTTGTCTTTATGATATCTATATAATTATATATATCATCATAGTTCCATATTTAAAATTTTTTTGATTTTTTCTGACTAGAATATATTTTTTTCTTTATCGGTTTACAATTGTGAATGTTTTTGCTTTTTAGTCTATGTAAGATAAGTATTTGTATTTTTGATGTTTTATTTTAAAGTAATAATTGTTTTTATTGTGAAAGTTTTTATTATTTATATTGTTTGTGTTGTACTTGTATTTATATATGTATTAGATACTATGAATATGCTATAAGTTGTCAACATCTATAAATTTGGGATATAATATTAAAAGTTTATTTAAAAATTTTTTGTAAAATGAGCTAACAGTATGCATAGATAATGTCAGATCAATATATTACTAATGCATTTTATAATTCAATAACACAATAGATTTCATTAGACTAATAGAAATTTATTGACGTTTTTTTGATAGACCATGGAATATTCTTTGATGCTTATAATAAGCATAATCTTTGATTATGGAACTTTAGGTTTTTCTTTTTTTATTATTCTTACGATATCTATTTTACTTTTTGTTCTTGTTCTATGTTATTTATTAGTTATTATTCAATGACACAATAAAATATTATTTTGTATTATGTATTTCAATTAAATTACCTACTACTTTTATAATTATGAATAAATTATTTAAATATGCATTATTTTTATTATTCATTATAGCTGTCGATGCTATTCGCTTCCACCATCAATTTCCCTCATCATGAAAATTCATAGTCGAACTGTTTTTTTTTAACTACATGCCATCCACAGTCGCAACTTTATCTTAACTATAGGGCTGCCATAGCCCGTTTATTGTAATGATAGTAAATATCTTATCTTCTTATTATTATTTATTATTATTATTATTATTTTTATATTACCATATTATCATCTCATTATTATTAATTATTATTTTTTTATTATATATATTATTATTATTGATTATTATTAAATTATATTATTATTATTATTTATTATATTATATATTATTTATTATTATTTTATATCCTTTTCTTATTATCATCTATTATAAAATTATTTTAGTTATTTTATTTCATTTTTATTATATCATTATTTTATTGCTATGTTATCATGTTATTGTTTTTATTCTTATTTATATTATATTATATTATTTAATTTATTGATAATATTATTACATCATTCTAATTAGATCATATTATCTTTATGATAGTATATAAAATAAGATAAAGGTATGAAAAATATGAAATAAGATAAAAATAATAATCTTTATTAATAATAAAATAAATATAATATAATAAAATAATAATAATAAATAATAATAATAATAATGATAATTAATTATAATGATAATGATATGATGTCATATAATTTGTCATTGCTTTGATCATCCTATATTTACTATTAGATTATATTATTAAATATTATCACCATCATCATCATTTTATTATTTTTTTATTATTTTTTTTTTAGTAGTATATTTGTGTAGTGTTCATTATTGTGTTTTCATTATGTGTTGTGATTCTTTCTGTTTTTTTCTCTCGTCATTTTATATAACAATTATACTTTTTTTTATATTATTATTATTATATTATTATTATTATTATTTATTATTAATTATTATTAATTATTATATTATTTTATATTTTACTACTTATTATCATTTTTTCTTTTATTTTCTTTCTCTTTTTTTCTTCTCTCTCATACATATATCTATTGCTATTTTTTTTTACTGTTATTGCTCTTATTACTCTCGTAGTTCTTCTCCCTCTCATTCATAATCTTCATCTTATCGCTTTTCCACTAAAATATAATGTCCATTTTTTAGAACTATAAAAGTTGCTTTTGTTTAACATATAAATGCTTTTTCCTGTCTTTTTCCCTTTCCACCTTCCCACTTTACTTCCTTCATTCTCCAAACTGCCATCTCACTTTTATCCTAACTACTTAACCTCCTTTAAAATATTTAACCTCTCTCACTCTTTCCTTAGTTTATGTGAAAAAATTGTTTTGCTATTATCTATATTTCTTCTCAAATATCTTCCTCTATCTCTATCTCTCCTTTTCTCATCGTCTTTTTCTCCTCAATGTATTGTAATTTCTTATTTTGTATATTATATTTTATCTTATTCTTGCCCTCCTTCACTCCTTCTCCTTCATCTTCTCCCTCTTCTCTCTCTCCTCTCCATCCTTCTCCTCTCTCCTCTCTTTCTTTTTCCTTCACCTTCTCTCTCTTCATCTCTCCCTCTCTCTTCTCTCTCTCTCTTCTTCTTTCCTCTTCTCTTCTTCTCTCTCTCTCTTTCTCTCTCTCTTTCTTCTCTCTCTTTCTTACATCTCTCTCTCCATGTAATTAACCTCCCACTTCAACAAACTCCGCGCGTCGAATTTGCAAATCATCAGTAGCCACTAATTGTAGTTAATTGATTAACCGAGATAAGAAATTTGGTTTTAAGGTAGAAGAAATCATTAGGATCAAAATATGATAAGCTTTATTTACTTATGTTAGATTCCGAAAATAAACGTTTTGTTTCCAACATTTATTCCATACAATTCAAGTCGATTCTCAAAATTTAAGAATCATTCTGAGTGTTTAAGATATCGTACTGTTACTTGATATCAGCATTATAGAAAATAACTCGCAAACGTGGATTTTTGTATTTTCAAATTTTTCTGGAAATATTGTTATGAATAAGTGTTTGTACTAATGTGGGAAGCTATGAGAAAAGATGTTCAATTAAATATGCTGACTCATTTCATGTATCTTCTTTAGAATCACTCACAACCAGGACAAGATTGAGGAGTCACGTGCCCCATTGATTATACATATCTGAGGTTTGAATGCAATTTCTTTGAGTGAAGTTCTCCAAACATAAAAAAGTAAGATTGAGACTTCCAAACGATTGGCAGAAAGCACGAGTGTATCGGACTTGATCGCATTAGCAGATAAATAAAATCATACATAAACAGATATATATATATTTGGTTGAATGTTTGCAAACAAGCAAAGACCATAAAGACATGAAAGCGCCTACGTGAAAGTTTCCATGCTTGGAAGGATTCGATCGAGACTCCGGGGAGGCAGGACCTTCTTTCCCAACTGTCGAAAAAAGGGGCTATTTGTAGTTAGATGCAATATTTCCCCACATAATTCTCATATCTATTTCTTACTGCAGTGTTGTGGGTGCTTGGGGGGTGTGTTGTTGTTTGGGTGTGTGATTGGTGTGTTGTTGGGGTGATGGGGTGTGTTGTAGGTGTTGTGTGGGTTGTAAATTTAACAACAAAAACCCCCCCCACGTTGATGCAGTGGCTGGTCGAAGGTGACGCTCCTTACTGTCTGCAAGCGAGGCATAAAAATCCGTGAGGGGAAGGAAGAAATCGCCAACGAGGATGAATGTGGTTTCCACGTTAAGAAATGTGCGATCATGACGAACGTTTTTTCTCTTCCCTTTCTACTTCTCAAAATTCCTATCTACTCAATCACTCTTTGATGGTAATAAAATCGTAAATAATGGAAGAAATCATCTTTCAGCTTCACAAGGAATACATACTCATCCGTCGAGCCACGTGTTAAAGCCACCAAGTCCTATCTCGCCCCCAACCACGCTTCAAGGACAAGGAAACGCCCTTGTTGAGGAAGAAGAAATGTGTGAATGAGAATAATCACCGCACGACAAAGAGTATAAATATTACTAAATTCATTCAATTGTAATTTTCTTAAAAAAATACCGTATATTAAAAATTTTCTTTTTTTTTTTTGTTTTTTTTTTAAAAAAAAAAAGGGGGGGTTTTTTTTAAAACCCCCCCAAATAAAACCCCATAAGCCCTTGAAAAATTTTTCCCAATTGGGCCCCTTTTGATTCCCAAAACCCCTTCCCCCCTTTTTTTTCATTATATTTTATCTTAGTGGGCCCCAACTTTTCCATTCGACCCCCCGGTTTTTAAAACCCCCGGGGCCATATTTTTCCCCTTTATTTGATTTTTATTTTTCGTACCTTGCCCAAATTTTTTAAAAGTTTCAATTTTTAGGGGGAATAATTTTAACCCTAGGAAAAATTCAGAAATTACCAAATTTTAATTTTGATAATTAAAAAAGATTCCAGGGAAATAAACTACGTTAAATGAATAAATTAAAAAAAGGCAAAATTTAACAAGGGTTTTTTAAATTCAATAAAAGATCCAAAAAATGCCTAAAATTTTTAAACCTTTTTTTTAAAAATCTCAAATTAAACCCTTAATTAAATTTTTTAATTTTTAAAATACCTAATTTTTTTCTTAAGAAAAAATTTTTAAAAAAACCCTTTTTAAAAAGAAAAAAAACCCCCCCCAAAAAAAATTAACACTAAACAAAAATTTTTTTTGGGAATCCCATTTTGCGTTGGAAAACATCTCCTGCATTAAATTATGTTTATATTATTTTTTCCTCTGTAGCTTATAAAAAAACGCCTTTTAAAAAAATAAAATCATCTGAATTTTATTTTTGGGGATTTTTTTTAGATAAAAGATAAACGGGGGGGAAACCCGGAAAAACAACCCGGAAGTAAAGCCCCCCAAAAAATTTTTTTTGGGGAAAATGCCGTGGCCGATTCGAGGCGTCACCTAAAAAACCCTTTAACAAAAAATTAAGGGGGAAATATAGCAAACGTCCGTAAGGGCAGGGGATTTTTCAATTTTAACAACGGTAAAATATTTTAAAATGATGATGATAAAAGATAAAAACAACCAATATGATAAGGTTTTTAATGATAATGATAAGATAAGTAAGATAAGATATATTAAAATAAATAAAAAAAAATTTTAAAGATAAAAATTTAAAAATAAATTTCATTATTAACGAAACATTAACGAAAGTATTTAAAAATAAAAAGATAACAACAATACTAATACTTTGATTTTAAAAAGAAAAATGGAACAAAACATAAAACAATGACAAACAACAAAACAACGATAATGAGATGATATGTAATAAATAAAACTGATAATAATATCAAAATTATTATTATTAAAAATAGTGAAATAAGTAACAGAAAAAAAGCAGGAACAAGTAAAAGAAGTAAATGTTGAAATAATAATAAAATAATAAAAATAATAATAATAATAATAATAAAAAAATAAAAATAAAAAAAATAATAAAATAATCATCATTCATCAATCATCACATCATCATCTCATCATCAATCATAACATAATAATAATGATAATAAAAGGGAAAAAAAACACGAAAGAAAAGAAAAAAATAAAAGAATAATAAGAATTAGTGAAAAATTTTGCCCAAAAGGGAAGAAAAAAAAAGAAGAAACTGGAAAAAAAACTGATAAAAAGACAAGAAGGGGAGAGCGGGGTGAAGAGGGGGAATAGAAAAGAAAAAAGAAACAAAGCAAGATAGATAAAATATAGAATTGCACCGCAGATCGACAGGGGGGAAAAAAGACTTGAAAAAAGAGAGATAGTAAGGGAGTAATGAAAGGAAAAAGGGGAAAAAAGGGGAAAAAAAAAACCTCTTTATGAGGGTAAAAGGAGAAAGTTTTGGAAGGGGAATAAGGAGAAAATGGAATGAAAAAAAAAAGGAGAAAAATTGAAGAGAAAAAGGAGAAAAATGTGAATGAAATAAAGGAAAAAGAAAGGGTTAAGAGAAAAAGGAGGGGGGAAATGAAAAAAAGGGAATGGAAGGGGGGAAAAAGGAGAAAAATTTAATTGGGGGGTTTTTGAAAAAAAAAAAGAAAGGGGGGAAAAAGGAAAAGTGTGAATGAAATAAGGAGAAAGTGTGAAAGGAAAAGGAGAAAAAAAGGTGAAAAAATAAAGGAGAAAGTGTGAATGAGAAAAAGGAGAAGGGAAGAGAAAAAAGGGGGAAAAAAGGGGAATGTGAAGAAATAAAGGAAAAGTGGAAGGAAATAAAGGAAATGTGAAAGGGGAAAAAGGGGAAAGTGGAGAAATGGAATAAAAAGGAGAATTTTTTGGAGAAAAAAAGGAGAAAGTGTGAAAGAATAAAGGGGAATGTGTAAATAAAAAAAAAAATGTAAAAGTAAAAAAATTTTTATGGGAAAAAGGGGGAAATTTAAAATAGAAAAAAAAAAATAAAAGTTGGAGAAAAAAGGGAAAAATAAAAATGTGAATGAATAAAGGAGAAAAGAGATGAAAAGAAATAAAAAGTGGAAGGGAAAAAGGAAGGGGAAAAAGGAA
>NW_023642859.1:0-9564 GCF_015228065.2 Penaeus monodon | reverse complement strand
ATTTTTTGGATAATGCACGTTAATTTTCATCCAGTATTGCGTAGGTTTTATGTACAGATAAAAATAACTTAATTGGGCAAGCATAAGTAGGTTTGGTATGGTTAATATTGTGTTAAGGTGCATGAGTAAGGTAAATGCATGATAATGCTCGTACAGGCTGAAGGGGGGTACTAAGACAGGTAGTATTGCCTGATAAGTGCATAACTAGACGAATAGTTAGTCGAAGTGCCCTTGATGTTTTCTCTTATTTTCTCCCCTTCTCTTCTCTCTCTCTCCTCTCTTCTCTTCTCTCTCCTCTCTCTCTTCTCTCCTCCCCCCTTTTTCTCTCTCTCTGTTTGTCATTATACCCTTTTTTCCCCTACCCCCTCAACCCCTCCCCTTCCCCCCCCTTCTCCCCCCCCTCCTCAGTATAAAAAAAAATATACTAGTTGACAACCTCTCACACAGCCTCTCGCGGGTGGCAGGGGTGTTGGCAGGGCAGTGGCAGAGGGGGCCAAACGCAGGTGGGGGGCCCCTCATCCCCGGACGGGGGCGGTCCGGGCCGATGCAATTCCGAGTGTCTCGAGTCTCGCAGCCGACGGGAACCTGGAGAGATAACTTGTGAGAGGTCTGGGTTATTCAAGTGAGGTCGTGTGGTGCGGGCCTTTTTGTAAAAGTTTTTTTTATTTATGTTTTACTTTTCGTTTGTTTTTTATTTTTTTTTTTTTAGTTTTGGTAGTCAACTTTAATTTATCTGTTGTTTACTTATTCATTTCTCGGTTTATAAACTTTCTTAATTGAATTTAATATTATTTGATTTTTGCTTAGTTATCTCTTAATATTCATTTTTCTTAATTCTTCCCATCCGAGTCACTTTTTACAATTTTTTTACCACAAAATTGGTTTTTATTTCCCTCCGAAATACAAAATTCTAAAAAAAAAGGGTCTAATCCTTTTTTTCGTAGGTTTTGCATCGATGCAAAGGGGTAGAGGTTTTCAACCTTGCGGGGAAATGAGGCAAGAGCCCCGACATCGTGTTAGGGTAAGTAAAAAAAAGCTATTTAAAAAATAGCGAATGTATTTTTTTTTTAAGTGAAGATGATAAAGGGGGAGAGAGACGTATGCGAAAAATTTAAACGACCCCAACAACCCCAAACGCCCACCTTTTGCAAAAAAAAAAACTAACCAAGACCCTTTTACAAAGAATAACTAACCAGAAACCCCTTAAAAAGAACAAAAAAAACAAAAACGCCTTTTTCAAAGAAAACTAACCAACGACGCCCTTTCAAAAAAAAAAACCAAAGGGACCCCCTTTTTCAAAAATAAACTAACCAAAACGACCCCTTACAAAAAATGGCAGCCAGGACTCCCTTTAAAGAAAAAACTAACCAACGCCCCCTTTTAAAGAATGACTAACCAGCTCCCCCCTTTCCAAAAATAAAAAATCAGCGACCCCCCTTCAAAGAATAAACTAACCAACGCCCCCCTTCAGAGAAAAATTGGAGAAGCCGTCAAAAAAGATCCCCAAATGCCCCCCTTCCACAAATAATAAACGACCGCCCCCCTTTACAGAAAAGAAAAAACGACCCCTTCTACGAAAAGCAAACGCCCCCCTTTCCTAATGAAACCCCCGACGCCCCCTTTTCCGCAGTTCCAGTTCCTGACCAAACGGACGTCCCGGGGGGAATCGTGCCGGACGCCGAGGGGACACCCTCAGGCTACAAGTCCGCTGCCCCCCCCAGAAGCCAAATCGGTGGACCATCAGGGGTTTTCCCAAAACGGACCCGGACCCACCCCCTTTCCTGAGCGCCGGGAGTTTGCCAAGACGCTGCCGGCGCCCCTCCACTCGCGGTCGACACTCAGAGAGGAGGCGATTTTTCCTTCGGTTAGGAAGTTTGTTGATTGTTTGGGTTTTTAGTTATTTATTTTTTATGATTATTTTTTTACTTATTGCTTTTTTTTTAAAGTGTTTTTTAGGGGGTTTTGTCGGGGCTGTTTTTGAAGGGGGAAAGTTGATGTTTGAAGATGTGTTGTGGTGTAGGGGGGGGGCAAAAAGGGGGGGGGAAAAAAAAGGGGGAAAAGAAACAAGAAAAAGGGAATAAAAAGATAACAAAAGAAGAAAGAAAAGAAGAGAAAGAAAAAAAAATAAGGAACATTTTGGGGGGGGGGTTTAAAAAAAAAAAAAGAAAAAAAAAATAAAAAAAAAAGACGACAAAATAAAAAGAATAAAAAAAATAAAAAAAAGAAAAAAAAAAAAAAACACACAACACAGAAAATATAAAATTTAAAAAAGGCAAAAAAAAAGGGGAAAATATATAAAAAAAAGAAAAAAAACAAGGGGGGGGGGGGAAAAAAAGAAAGAAAAAAGAAAAAGAAAGAAAAAAAAGAAAACACACCCCAGGGGAAAAAAAAAATAAAAATAAAAATAAAAAAAAAAAAAAGAAAAAAAAAAAATAAAAAAAAAAAAGGGAAAATAGAAAATAGACAAGGGGGGGGGAAAGGGGAAAAAAAAAAAAAAAAATAAGAATAGAAGAAAAAAAAAAAAATATATAGAATATAATTAAAATAAAAAATACCCCACACAGGATAAGAATAGAAAATAAAAAGATAAAAAAAAAAAAAAGAATAATAGAAAAGATAAAACAAGGGGGGGGGGGAAAAAAGAAAAAAGAAAGGGAAAAGGGAAAATAGATAAAAGATAAATAAAACAACACCAACACATGAAAAAAAAATAAAAAAAATATATAAATATAAATTAATATAATAAATATATAAGATTAAAAATAACCAAGGTTGTGGGTTTAAAGATAAAAAAATTATAAAATAAAAAAATTTATAAAAATAATAATTAAAAATATATAAAAAAATATAATTTTTAAAAATTATAAATAATGTACGGATATATATATATATATAAAAAATTAATAATATATATTATATTTTAATTAAAAATTTTATTAATATAAAATACAAGTGGGGTAATATAATAATAAAATATATAAAATAAATATATAATAATTATATAAATATTTTAATTAATAAAGGTGTGTTTTAAAAAAAAAATAAAAATAATATAATATATATAATTAAATTTTATATACACACAAACTTTTTATATATAATTATAATTATATATATAAAATTAAAATATATATATATATATATATATATATAATAAACAATGTGGTGTGTAATATGTATATAAATATAAAATTTTAAAAAATTTTTAAATTAATTATATATAAATGATAAAAAATAATTTAAATTTATAATAACACAACAGTATGTATAAAAATATTATATATATATATATATATTTTTAATATATAGGTATATATATATTTATATATAAAATATATATATATAATAAAATCTTTTTTTTTTTAAACGGTGGGTATGTCTGAGCCGCCGTGGTCACGCATGATAATTAACTGTGTTTTCATGTTGTGGCTTTTGGGGAGTAGTAGGGTTTTTAGATCCCCAGTTCCTTTCCAGGAGAGTGCCGGTGGTACCTTTTTAGGTAATTTTTCTCTCTTTTTATCCTCTTGGGACCAGCATGATTTGGGCTGGCTTGGCCCCCAGCGGTAGGTAGGCAATCAAGGGAATTTCCCTTCCCCAAAGGGGAAACAAGGGGGCGGTCGGGATCTCGAATTTTCCCGTGTGACATTCTTGAGTCCGACGCTCAAACCCTTTCGGCCCCCGGGGGTTTGACGACATGGGGCTTCCATGATTTTTTAGCAATTAAAAGCGGTGGTTTGCCATTGCCTTTCCCCGGTTTTTTTTGGTCCCCTCTTTTCCCCCGGGACTGACTGGGCTGGGTTGGCCACCCGTGGGGAGGCAAAAGGGGGGGGGGAATTTTTTTGCCAAGGGAAAAACGCGGGGCCGGGCCGAAACCCCGAAAAGGGCCCCGGGCAGTTTGAGTCCGACGCTAACCATTTGGCCACCCGGGGCCCCCTTATTATAATATGTAAATTTTTAAGAAAATGAAAAAGAAAAGAAAAAGAAAAAGAAAAGGAAAAAAATAATGGGAAAAAATGAAAAAGAAAAAGGGAAAAAAGAAATAGGGAATAAGAAAAAGGGGGGGAAAGAAAAAAGGGAAGAGAAAAATAGAAAAAAAAAGAAAAGGGGGAAAAAGAAAGGAAAAAAGGGGGAAAAAAAAAGAAAAATGGTAAAGGGGAAAGAAAAGAAAAGATTAAAAGGAAAAGAAAAAACGAAAAAAAAAATAAAATTTAAAAAAGAAAAAAATTTAAAAAATTTAAAAATAAAAAAAAATAAAAAAAAAAAAAAAAAAAAAAAATTTTTAAAGAAAAAGAAAAAATAAAAAAAATTTTTTAAAAAAAAATATAAAGGGGTGGAAAAAAAAAAAAAAAAAAAAATAAAAACAAAAAAAAAAAAAAAAAATAAAAATTAAAAAATAAAAAAGAAAAAATAAAAAAAAAATTTAATAGAAATAAATATAAATATAAATATATATATATATTTAATTAATTTATAAAAAATATGTTTTGACCCCCACCCCACAGGGTAATATAGTAAAAATAATAAAATTTATATATATAATATTATATAGAAAATTTTATATATATATTATATAATAAATAAAAAATGTGGGGGGGGATATTTTATATAATTTTATAATTTATATTAAAATATAAAAATTTATATTATAAAAGATAAAAAACCCCAAAACGGGGGTAATTAAAAAAAAAAATAATTAATATATATATAATAAATATAAATATATATTATAATTTTAATATACACCCCCACACATTGAAATATATAATATTTATATATAATTTTTAAAATATTATATATATACTATATATATATTTTTATATTTTAAATATATTTATATTTATATTTTAATTTTTTTATATATATATATTATATATTTTAAAATAAAATATTTTAATATATAATATATATATATATATATAATAATTAATATATATATATTTTATATATAATAATATTTTAATTTTATATATATATTAGTTTATATATATTATATAATATTAATTAATAAAATTTTATTATAAAAATATATATATATAAAAATGTGTGTGGGAAATATAAAATAATATAATATAAAATTAATTAAATAAAATATATAATATATATATAATTTAATAAAAATTTTATACAAGGGTGTGTGAATTATATTTTATATAAAATAAAATTATATATATAAATATTTTTAAAAATATATAAAAATATATATAAAACACCCCCACACATTGTATATATATATATATTATAATAAAATATATATATATAAAATTTTATATTTTATATATATATATATAAAATATATAAAATCCCCTTTATATTACAATGGGGTTTGTGTTTTATAGGGAAAATTATATATAAAAAAATTTATATATATTTTATATTTTATATTTTAAATATATATAAAATATATATTTATATATATAGGGTTACGTTTAATATAATATATATATATATATATTTATATTTTAACATATATAATAAATTTTAATATTATAATATATATATAAAAATATAACATTAATTACTAATATACTATATATAAATTAATATAACAAAATATAAAACCCATAAAAATTATATAAAAATTATATACAATAAAAATTATAAATTTATACAAAATTTTATAAATATATATACATTTTTAAAATATAATAAATATAAAGAATATATACAAATAAAATAATATATTAAAACAATATTAAAAAATTAATAAAACTTTATATATTTTTAAATTTTATATATCCATATATATAACTTTATATATATACATTATATAAAATTTAAATTTAATTTTTTCCAAAAATTTTTAATACATATTTTAACCCTAAAAAATATTTTAAAAGGGGGCCGCGGTGGCCAAAGGGGGTTGGGAAGGCTTTTGGGGGGGATAAAGGGACTTTTCAGGGAGGGGCAATTGAGTTCGGGGGTTTTCGGGGGGGCCCGGGGGGACCAAAGCTTTTGGGTTCCCGGGAAAGGAAACTTAAACCCGATTGCCGCCTCCCAACAGGGGGGGCCAAAACCCAAGCTCCATTTCAGTCCCGGGGGTTAAATAGAGAGGGGAAAACTCGTTAAAACACCCGGGGGGGAAAAAGGGGGAAAATGGAAAACCCCCACCGCTCAAAAATTGCAAAGGGAAAAAATCAGGAAAACCCCATATCGCAACCCCGCGGGGGGCCCGGGGGGGTTGTAACCCGTGGGGGACTCAAGGACTGTCAGGGGACGGCCAATTGAATTCGAGATCCCCGGGGACCCCCCGCTTTTTTTCCCTTGGGCAAGGAAAATTCACCTTGATTGCCTACCTGGGCCCCCGGGGGGCCCAAAAGCCAGCCCAATTTAAAGGGTTTCCCGGGTTTCCCAAAAAACCGGAAAAAATAGAGAGAATGATTACCAAAAAAAAGGGTTACCACGGCCACCCCGGGGAAAAAGGAACTGGGGTTTCCTAACAGGGACCACTCCAAGACCCATCACAAAAAGGGAAAAATACATTTAAATTTACATGTGTCCAAAGGGGGGTTCAGAAAAAAACCTACCTTTAAAAAGAAGAATAATATATTTTATATATAATATATAAAATAAAATAAAAATTTATATACATATTATATATTTTTATATATATTTTATATATTAGTTTTTTAAATATAAATACAATTTTGGGTGTGGATATATTTTATATAATATATATATATTTATATATGTATATATATATAAAATTTATTTAATATTAAAATTTTATAAAATAAAAGAAAACCCCAAACCCCCAAATGGTTTAAAATTTTTAAATAAAATATATATTTTAAAAAATATATAATTAATAATATAATATAGAATTATTGATTAAAAATTATACAATTTTTGGGTGGGGAAAATAAATATATTTGATAAAAATATAAATATAATATTATTTATATAATTATAAAAATAAAACACACACACTTTTGGTATAATTATTATATATAAAAATTTTTAAATAAAAATTAAAAATTAATATATTTTTAATATATATATATATAATTAACACAAAAACATTTGGTATAGTATATATATATATATTTTAAAAATATTAATTTATTTAAATATTTAATATATTATAAATATATATTATATATATATATTTATATAAAACTTTATATAAACACAACTTTGAAATTTTTTTTGGGGGTATTAAAATATAAATAATATATAATATTTTATATAATATAATATATATCTAATATAGATTTATATAAATTTAAATATATAAACAATGTGGTGTGTGTAGGGAATAAAAATATTTATATATATTATTAATTAAAATATAATATAATAAAATATATATAAAAAATTAATAACCACACACACTTTATATATATATTAATATTTTATATAAAATATTTTATATCATAAAAAATTTATATATATTAATATATATATAATATATATATATACAATGGTGTGTGTATAATGTAATTTATAAAATATAAAATTTTATTTTATATATATAATATATAATAATATATTTTTAGATAATAATAATAGATATTTTATATAATTAACATATATACCAACCACACATTTATATATTTATAAATATATAATAATATATATATAAAATTTATAAAAATTTATATATATATATATAACAAAATTTTAACACAACAACTTTGTTTTATTTTTTAAATATATATATATTTTTAATTTTAATATATATTATATATATATATAAAATATTTTATATATAATATATATATATTTTAATATTATAAAAGGGGTTGTGTGAAATATTTTATAATAATATATATAATATATAATATATATATTTTTTATATATATAATTTAAAATTTTATATATTTTATTTTTTATACAATGTGTGTGGTATATATTATTTTAAATATATATATATATTATAATTATATAAAAATTTTAAAATAAAATAAAATATATTAAAATAAAAATTTTAATATACAAAAACCCCAACAGTATATATATTTAATATATATTTTATAATATAATATTTTTAAAATATAAATATATATATAAAAAATAAAATTTTTAACAATGGTTTTTGTATTAAAAAAATTTTATTTAAAAAATTATAAAATATATATATAATATAAATATATAATATTATATAATATATATAATATATATATATTTATATATTATATAATATATACAAAACACCACACATGTATATTTATTAATATATATTATATATTATTTATAAAATATATATTAAAATATTTTAAAAATTATATAATATAAAATGTGTGGGGTTATATATAAATTTTATAAATATTATAAAATATATATAATATATATTATATAATATAAAATTATAAAATGTGTGGGTTATTATATTAAATATATTATATTTATAATTATATTTTAATAATATATATATATTAAACCAACCACATTTATATATAAAATTATATATATTTATATATATATTTATATATATATATATATATATTTTAAATTTTATTATATATTTTAACAATTTTTAACAATGTGTGTGTGTATATTGTATTTATATTAAAAATAATATATATTTTAAAATTTAAATATATATATATATTTTTATATATATATATAAAAGGTACGTTATATAATATTATATATATATAATATTATACATAATATATACTATAATACATATTATTACATATATATAAAATATTACATATATAACGATTATACTTTATATTATACATATATATTACAAATTATACATATATAATATATATACCAAATATACATATATATCATATATAACATATAATATACAAAATTTTAAAATATTATATAATATATTACTATTACATTATATACGTATATAACAATATATATACAAAAATATTAATACATATATAATACTATATATAAATATATATATACATAATACCCATAATTATCCCTTTAATAATACTATATATATCATATAATACTTTAAAAATTTACTATATTACATTTATACATTATACATATATTTTAAAAGGGGGGGCCGGTGGCCGAAGGGTTGAGCGTCGGACTCAAGGGGTTCACGACGGCAATCTGGTTCGGGGGTTCGAGCCCCCCCGCCCGACGCGTTTTTTTCCCTTGGGCAAGGAATTTCACTCGTTTGGGCCTCCCTAGCCAAGGGTGGCCAAGCCAGCCCCCAGTCAGTGCCGGGGTAAAATAGAGATGGTGCCTCGAAAAAAACACCGGGGGGAAAAGGAAATGGCAACCACCCTCTAAATTGCTAAGAAATCATGGAAGCCCATGATCGTCAACCGCGGTGGCCAAAATGGTTAGAGCGTCGGACTCAAGACGCCCGACGGCAATCTGATTCGAAGTCACCGCCCGCCGCTTTGTCCTTGGGAAAGGGGAAACTTACCTTGATTGCCTACTAGCCGCTGGGTGGCCAAGCCAGCCCCAATTAAAAGGCTGTCCCAAGCCCGGGAAAAAATAGAGAGAATGATTACCTGGGAAAAAGGTACCACCGGCACTCTCCGTGGAAAGGAAAAACGGGGGGACCCCAAAACACGTACTCCCCCAAGAGAATCCACAACATAAAAACTACAGTAATTATCATGTGTGCCCACGGCGGC
>NW_023642858.1:0-9565 GCF_015228065.2 Penaeus monodon | reverse complement strand
ATTTTAAAAAAACCCTCGTTTCCGGGAATCCCAAGTTTTTCCTTTTTTTTAAAAAACACTGGTAGGAGTGATACGCATAAGAGACATAAAGCCGAGGGTTAAAGTCTGCTGGGATGGCTATGGCACCCCAGTGTCACTGAACCCAAACCCAAAAAAAAGTAGCCACCACACTAATCGTGCCGCTGCCGTTTTCCCCCCTCTGAGAGAGCGCCACCTAAAACCTAAACTGCTCGCTCCCTCGACAGTAGTGTAAGCATCCTTCGAAAAGAACAGAGTTCTAAGCCCCACTCTGACAGTCCTCCTGAGGTTTAATTTGGGTTTCCCCACAGAAAAACACTCTGGGGGGACGCACCTCTGCCAACTCCACCGAGCTGCCCATATGTGAGGGTTGATGGCTTGAGTCCCCTAATCACCTGTGGGGGTCCCGGGGGGTTTTGCCTCACAAGCACACGCCGGGTTGGCAGCCGCCAGACCCGACAGACGACGGGTAACCCCGTATGACCAAGTCCCAGGGGTTTCCCCCAACCCAGGGGGGACCACAGCTGAAAGAAGGACGTTTCCCCTCCCTCCCAGCACCAACTCATATTTTTTTGCTGCCATTGGTTATTTGGAGAGACGACTGGCAAGGCCTCCCTCCTCACAACCCCCTATTAACCCCAGGGGCAGGGGGCAGGGTTAGTACCAAGAAGTCGGGCGTGCCCACGCGCCAATGGGCTATAATCCGTACTTTTAGGGCCCCGCTCTCCAAGAGCCTCCCAGTTCACCTGGGACGCAAGGACCTGTTTACATGGCGGGCCACAAGGAGGTACTGCAGAATTTTGATGATGGGAGCCATGAGTGGCGGGGGAGTCATGCACACCTGCCCCCTTTTGCCCCAGGCTAGCCAAGGGGCTAACTGGGCTACCAACCTCGCTTCACATCCCCTGATTGAAGCCCCCACTTTATATATATTTTAATATATATAATATATTAATATATAAAATTTATATATATATATATACAATATTAAAAAATTTTATAGTGTATTATTATGTATCTAGTACAAATCTTTAATATTTTTATTATATATATATATATATATATAAAATATATATATATTTAGGTATTTTAATATATATTATATTTTATATATATATATTATGTATAATATACCCTACATAATATCATGCTATAAATATAAATATGTATGTATATGTATATATTTACACAAAAACCACACACACCCACACCCCACACACAACATATATTAATATATTATATATAATATATAATATATATAATAATATATATATATATAAATAATAATATTTTATTATATATATATATAATAATTAATTAGTATATATATATATTTTATATATATTATATGTTTATAATTAAATTTATATATTAATATATATATATATATATATTATATATATATATATAAAAATAAAATATACATTATTATATATGATATATATATCATAAAAATTTAACATGATAATAATATAAATATGTTTTACACACACACACAACATACAATATATATAATATTTATGTGTATTGTGTATTGTTTAATATATAATTAATATATATATATATAAAATAAATATATATATTGTAATATTCTATATATGCATTATATACATAATATAATATCAAAACTTTTTCCCCTGCATATATATATTGCTACCCCATGGGTCTTTGTCTCTGTGGAAACAGGGTTTTTACATGAGGGACGGGGCAAACATACGCAGCGGCTGTGAGCGGAGGAGCGGAGGAAAAACCCGGAGGGGCAGTTGGGTGCTGCCCTTTGAAGCCCTCGGTGTCCCCTTTGTGACCTGAGATAAACCTGGTTTTGCCCTGTTATAAGCTGTATTGTGCGTGGACATGGGTTTCCCCCGTTTTGTGCTATAGATAAGGTCGGGTAAATAACTTGGTAAATAAAGGAAAGACTGTCATCGTGTGTTTATTTCGTCCCCTCCTCGCCATTTGGCTTTCCCCTCGGGTGTTTGGGACGCTGTGGTGCTGGGTGCCTTTGGAGTTTCAGTTTTCACGCCCCTGTGGATAGCACGCCGTCTGCCTACCCTCCTTGTTTTTGTGGCAGAGAGACGAGGCGACCGGCGTAACAAGGGGGTGTCGGGAGTGGGATTGTGATATTTGTTTGTGAGAGCGCCGATTTATCTGTTCCCCAAAGATGGCGGCAGCCATGAGGGAGGGGAGGCTAGACTGGGGCGGCACGATGAGGTGAAGCCGAGCCAAGGACCTGATCACTCCCATGCTGGCCTATGAGGGAGGAAAGGGAAAAAGGGCAGAAAGCGGCACAGAGGGACGGGGGGCGCCCCATCTCTCGAATGCGGGCAAGGAAAGGCAGGGAACAGTTCTGCAATTTTGGGGTGTACAGAGCAATCTCGCATCTGTAAAAGGGGGAAAATAGCAGTACACCGACAAGGCCGAAACAGCGTGAAGAGTGAATGAGGGGGAGGTGCAGACTCGAAGGACGGGGTTCGGGGCCTGAGGGGGGAAGTGGGGAAAGGCGGCGTCCGGGGTGTAACGTTGCAAGAGAAAGGCAGACAGGTTTGGAAAGATCCCAGAGGTCGTTTTACTGGGTCGTGGCAGGAACCCCGGGGCCTCGCGGGTGTGTCGCCCCAGTGGCCCCTGCAGAAGGCGGGGGGACCCATGGGAACCCCCCCCCTTGGGTATGGGTGGGGCAATCGGCCCCGGTCAACCCCCTCGTTGCCCCCCTTACCCCCCCCTCCCCCGGGGGGTTTTATTTCCCGGGCCGCCTCCACCCTGCACCCCCTGGGCTCCGACATTCTGTGGGCAAAGCCAGTGAGTCGACGGGAAGGGGCCTGGGGGGATATGGCGCCAATTTGAAATGGGCATTGCCCAGGGCTGGAGCCAGAAGAGAAGGCCCTCAGTGGTAACAGCGCTAAGGGGCCCCCCGCGGTGGAAGTGGGGGGGTTTCGCCCCACCCAACGGGCCCTCTTACACCACGTGGCGGAGGTTTTGAAACGCCGTTTGGGGCACCACCCCGGGGGCCGAGGTATATGGGGGCCCACTTGAAGAAGCGGACTCGGAGCGTGGGAGACCTGTCCCAGTGGCGGGGATTGGGGCGCTGGTAAGGAGGCTCCCTGGGGCTGCGGAAGGAGATCGTGGTCTGGCCCGTGATTTTCTTTGTTGACGCTTTAAGGCCCAGCGCGCAAATTAGTCAAGCGGCAAACCGAAGGATGCGGTGGCGCGGCGAGGCCTTTGGATTTCGGGCCTTCCTAAAGGCAACGAGTGCCCTAGGGCCAGTGTCACCCGCCGTGACCTCCGGGGGGGAAGGCAAAGTGGACCCTGAGAACTTTCCAGGTTTGTGGGGGGGCTGGGGAAAGGGTAGGGCACAGACATCAGTGTCAAGGGAGGGAAAGGCCTCTCAACCGGACGGTTCTGATGCCTTCCAGCAGTGCTGAAGGACTTTTGAGTATGTCACCATCGGGCCGGTCCTAAGGCTAAGGAAGTGGACGGCGGAAAAGGCGGAAAGGGGGCCAACCCAGCCGTCCTCGGTTTCCCGGGGCCCCGACTTGGGAAGCTGCCGTAAACCCAGCCGATGCAGGTGGGGGGCCAATAGATGGGAAGCCATGCCCCTGACAGTGGACACGGGGGCTGAGAAACCCTAGGGGCCCTGATAGTTGGCCACTATGGATTCCCAAGCCCCGGACTGTGTGGTCAGGGCATTGTGTGCAGTCAAGGGGCCGGGGAGGCTCGTTTTGGCGTGGGCAGCACGGTGCAGGGCTCCCGGGTGTATGTGGCCGATCGGGACGAGCATTTTTTCTGACCCTTGACTACCTAACGCAGAGTAAGGCGGTGTGCCCTTTGGGACGGAAGCGGGTGGGGGTGCACGGTGAAGTGTGCCCGCTTCCAGGGGTTTTGGCGTGCAGAGGTATTTCGGCGAGCACTACCTTCCCCCCAGGACAGAGTCTAGAATCCGGTGTCGACTGTCAAGAGTGATCGTGGAGTAGGGGGCCCGTGGGCCCAACCAAAATTTGAGCGGGGGCTGAGGCGTAGCGGTTGGCAGAGCCTTTTTGGACCAGGGGGGGGTTTAGTTACAGTGTTGGTAGCCAATTTCTCCGAAAAGGGCCCCAGAGGGCCAGTGGTGCAAAGCTGGGCACTTGTAGGAAGGGACGCCCAGGAGTATCATCGGGGACGAGGATTTGGGTTGGTGGGGGGCCCTTTTGCCTGATTCCTTGAGGATTTTGGCGCACCGGAGCGCCCTTAAACCGACGGAAGCCAGACAAGAAGAGTGTCAACCTATCTCAGTATGCAGATGTGTTTAGAGGGGGACTTGGACCGGGGGCCCCAAGGATTGGTGAAGCCCGCATTAACACCGAATAGTTTTCCCACAAGAGTCCCCCCCGACGTATTGCACCCCAGGGAGAAGAGTGCGCGCAGTCAAGAGCTGCGGCCGGGGGGGATTGAACGGCAGACGTCCAGGGATCAGCGGTAGTCCTGGGAAAAAAAGGACGGCAACAATGCTTCGGGGGACTACCGGGGGTGAATGACTGATATCAAGGACTCATACCCCCTTTCCGAAATTGATACACACTGAGCATTGGTGGGGGCCGGGGGTTCTCCAACTCGCTGAATCGGGTTATACCAGGGGAGATGGCGGAAGAGGGCAAGCCAAATTTCCTGTGGGAAATTTAATGTCATGCCTTTGTCTCTGCAAAGCCCCGGTTTTTCGAGCGTCTGATGGAGAGGGTATTGGATGGCCTGCAGGGAAGACGGGATTTTCTACATTGATACGTCATCGTCTTCGGGAACCCCCTTTGAGGGGAGCTGGGGCGGCCGAGGAAATACACAGGGTTGAGGAGGCCAACCTCAAACTCAGCCCCAAGAAATGTCGAGTTCCAGATGAGGGGCCCTTTCTTGGGCAGTAGTCAGAAGACGGTGTGCGCACCCACCCACAGAAGGTGGCGGTGGTGGAAAGTGGCCAGTTCCCCCCAAAGTGCGGAAGTCAGGAGCTACCGGGGTGTGCACATACTACCCCCGCTTTTTTACAGGACTTCCCAGTGTAGGGCTCCTCTCCCCCCGACTTTCACGAAAAGGGGGGGGGCTTCCCGTGGAGAGGCGTGCAGTTTTCATTTTTACAACCTGAAGAAGGCCCGAGGAAGCACCGGTTTGCCCTTCCGGACCCGAAGTCCCATCTGTTGGGGCACGACCTAGTGCGGAAAGGGATCGGGGCAGTTTTGTCACAGATAAAAACGGGAAGGATATGTCGGGCCTAACAGTGCCAAGTTTGCAGGCCGAACGCAATATTGTGTGACAAGGAAAAGTTGTGGGGTGGTGAAGAGTCTCGAGCACTTTTTACCCATACCTTACGGTGCCGAGTTTACCCTCCGGATGCCTGCTGCCCCCACGTGGTTGAAGGGCGCTGAAAGGAGCAAGGGGTAGCGGCAAGGTGGTTTGGGGCCTTGAACAGTAAAAATACCACTCGTCCACCCCCCGGGCTGTCCATTTCAAGCTGACAGCCTGAGTCACGCCCGTGGAGGTAGTTTGCAACTGTTCCAGAAGGACTCTATCCGTGTGCCTCCGTCTGCAGGTGTGGAATGTGCCACTAAAAGGGGGGGTTTAGTGGCGAAGGAAAGTGAGGATCGACCTTTTCCCCTTTTCCAGTGGGTTGAGGTCTAGGGACGCCCCAGTTGGGAGGCCCTGGCGCGGAGAACCCACCACAAAGTGTTGGGACCAGTGGGAAACATTACGAGTGGATCAAAGCGGTTTTTTAGTGAAGCGCTGGGTGCAGTTTTAGGAAGGAAGGGCCGGGGTAGTTGTAGTACCAAGCCGCGTGCTGGTTGCTGAGGGGAATTTCTGCCCGGGGTTTTCCAGTGGCCACTTGGGCGAGAAAAAACCTGGCCGCTCCGTCAAGTTTTACGGGTGGGAGAGAAGTGACGTTTGAGTGGTGAGAGCATGTGATGTGGAGTGCAAAAAAGGGCCCCGCTAGAAAGAAACCCTGCCCCGTTACAGGGGTACTGTGGGGGAGACCATGGAAGGGGGCAAAGACATTTCCCGGGCCATTGCCCCTCACCCAAAGGGGAACCCATACATCTGTGTGGAAGGATATTTCCAAAATGGCCCGAGGGAATGCACACCCAACCACGAGCCGAGACCGTGGCTGGTGTTAGTGAAGAAATTTATTTCCGTTTTGGTGTGCCTTCTGAACTGCACTCTGCCAAGGCCGTGAGTTTGAGTCCGAGTGTTCGGAGTGTTTCACTGTTGGGGGGCGCAAGCACGGGCAACACCCCCTCCCCAGTCCCAAAGGTTGGGGGGCGGTTTAAACCCTACCCCTTTCCAACGTTAGCCAAAATTGCAGGGAAAGTCAGGAAGACTGGGACGTCAAACTGGGCCCGCCATGCCTGGCCCCCGGTCTGCTGGCATGAGGTAAAAGGCTTCACACCCGCCCCACTCGTTTGGGGTGAGTCAGGCTACCCTGGATTTGGCCCAGGGCGGCCACCCTGAGTGAACTTGCCAACTGTCACATCCAGCTAGCAGTGGCCTGCAGGAAACCGGGGGGAGGTGCACCGACGAGTGCGGGCAAGCTCAAGGTAGCCGGGCCCTGCCCTGAAGGAGACCTATGACCCTGATGAGGGAAGTGAGGTAAACATAGGTAAGAGTGTGGCTGCTAACCGGTCGGAAGCGGGGGCTCTCGCCGAAAACAGAGCCCCTGGGGGGGGCCATCACGGGAGTAGCGGCCCCCTTGATGTCACCTATCGAATTCGCAGAGGGCGAAAAGACCGTGTTTTCCACGTGGACCGGGGTTTTTGGGGTTCCAGGGCCCGGAAGCTACCCTTTGGGGCCCTGGGAAAAAGAAAATTAAGTTATCCCCAGTAGCGGCGATGAGGACGTGGCAGCGCTATCGAGATGAGGACGAGCTTGGGCGGTGAGGGCGTGCAGCAGATGTCAATGGGACCATAGCCCTCTTGGGGGCAGGGATACCCCCTGGGTGCCACTCCAATTACCGCCCCCACGCCTCCTCCAGAGAGACCCCAGCGAGAGCGAAGAAAGCCCGCTGGATGAAAAATTTTGTGTTTTTGAGAAATGATTTTTTAAATTTTTTGTGTTTGTTTTAGGTTTAGTAGTCAGAGAAAACGGGTCGTCTCTTGATAGGGGGGATAGGCCCCGGGGTCTTTTTCTCTGTGCAAACATGTGTTTTCATGAAGGACCCGGGCAAACAGACGCAGCGGGGTGTGAGCGGAGGAGGGAAGAAAAGCCGAGAGAGGGAGTTGGGTCTGCTCCCGTGAAGACCTCGTGGTGCCCTTTTGGGCCTGAGATAAAAACCGGTGTGCCCTTTTTAAGCGTATTGGCTGTGTGACTGCTGGTTTCCCCCCCCGTATTTGCCTATAGAAAAGTGTACGGGGAAATAAAATGTGTAAATAAAGGAAAGACTGTCATTTTTTGTTTATTTTTGCCCTGCCTCGCCCTTGGCTTTTTCCGCCCTGGTGTTTGGGAAGCTGTGGTGCTCGGTGCCTCTTGAGTGTTCAGGGTTCACCCTGGGATACAGCCCTCTCCTAGCCTGCTTTTTGTTGGTGGGAGAGAGACTAGGTTGTCTGCGTTAAAATATATGTATATATATATATATATATATATATATATTTTATATATATATATAAATATTTATACATTATTTTTTTACATACATAGATGCATATGTAATATAACATAATTTATATGTCATCATAGATACATATGTAGATACTAACACAAAACCCAACACACACCACCCCACCACACACACCACACACACAAAATTTTATATTATTATTATATAATTTTTATATATATATAATATTATTTTTTTTTCGTGCGGAGGAGCCCAAAAGACGTCATTTGCACAACATTTTTATGGGAAACGGGTTTTATGATGTACATGTACTTTAAATTTCCCCGAAAAAAACCCTTTTTGGGGTCCTGACTACTTGCCCTTGTGTTAGAGAATGCGGTGACGGAGCCATCGTGAGGGTTTAACCCGTACCCAGCCTGACAGCTAGGACAAGTAAATAGGGTTCCACATTCGAACTTAGTTTAGATTCCACTTTTCTTTTTTTTTAAGAAATTTCCGATGTGTTAGATTTGTAAAAAAAACAAACCGAAAACATTCTCGAACAAAAAGGCAAGTCAATCAGGACGGCCTACAGCTGAAAACCCATCCTTCTCAGCATCAAAGAGCACTCTCACCTCCACAACACCCTTTTTGCAATACGGATTTCAAAATCTTTACCTCCCCCTAACAGATTTGAACTGACATAGCAGAATTATCCACATCGGAGTTGAAACCACAGTACCAATAATTCCACTGCAACCACCCTGTTTACCTTGTAAACTACCAACCCCCCCTTTTTTTTTTTTTTTTTTTTTTTTTTTTTTCTTTTTTTTGCTACACTGTCTTTTTGTCTGTGGCCTTTTAATGATTCATCGTGTTTTGTTTTTTTCTTTGTATTATTATTATTATGTTGTATATGTATTTAAATTAATTTTCCCTGTTTTTCTGTAGTACTGATGATGGAGACTGCATCTCCAAAACGTTTGCAAATTGCATAATGAAGTTCTTGTCAGCCGTGTTGGTTTTCTTTTTCCTGATATATGTATATATATGCGTGTGTGTGTCGTGTGTTTGTGTGTGTGTGTGTGTGTGTGTGTTTTGTGTGTGGTGTGTGTGTGTGGTGTGGTGTGTGTGTGTGTGTGTTTTGTGTGTGGTATGTATATAATATAAAGACATGTAAATATATATATATATAAATTATATATTATATATATATATATATTTATATATATACATTAATATTATATAGTATATAATATTATATATATATATATATATATATATATATACTCTGTATAGGCCTCTTTAGTGGCATCCTCAAGCCCCTAACATTGATATATTGTTATAGTTATAGTAAGTTATATCAAGTTATTTTTCTTAATTTCATATAAAAAAAAGTCAATAGAAAACCAGTAAAGTACTTATTATGCTGGTATGATTTTTAATTAAAAACAAACATTGTGGAATCTTGAAATGCAATGGAAATTGTACCTGGCTTCTTTGCAATTTATAGTATTTATTCACATCGCATCACAAAAATATATATATATAATTTATATATATATATATATATATATATATATATATATATGAAAAGTAAAATTTGCAAGAGCTTTTGCATCTTATTGTTTCCACCACGAGTGAGTTCCATGTCCGACTGAGACAACTGGATTATTCCGATGATCATGGGGATTTACTTGTCTTATCACCTGAATTTTATTGATAAATCAAGTACACTGCATTTTCTTTATATTTTTTGGCCAGTAAGATTATATATAAGGACAGAAAGACTTCAAAAACTTATCCCACGAAATCAATATCACTCATTATTCGGACACGTTTCAAATTCTACAGTGTTCAGCGGGTACGTTAATTTTTAATTTAATCATATAGAGTGAACATTTCTTTGATGTACTCCAAAAATCACAGGAAACAGTTGGCACCTCTATAAAGAAAACGCAATCGATGAAAAGTAAATCCCTGTATGAGACTATTTTCGAAAAA
>NW_023642857.1:0-9567 GCF_015228065.2 Penaeus monodon | reverse complement strand
ATATTTTTTGCATATGTCTATGTAATGTAATGATAGTATATGATATGTAATGTAATGTATTGTATATGTATATGTATATATATATATATATATATATATATATAATATATATATTTTAAACATATATATGTACAGCACACACACAAACACACACAACACACACACAACAATTATAACTAAAGATCGTAGTGCTGCGTTGTTTTTTGGTATGACAAACGCGTTTTTTTTAAATTTCTTTTCCGAGACTCTCCCCGCCCCCCCACCTCCCCCTTTCCTCACTCACAGATCCAACGTTTTTCTCTTGTCATTTTCCTCGCGTTCCATCGACCCATTTTTTCTCTCTCGATTTCCTTTTTGCATAACGGAGTCTCGGCTCAATCTCATTAATTCCTCCAATTAATAGGGTTTCTTCATGTGAACGCTGCGAAATTTCGATTCCCATGACTTAGGCCAGAGGAAGAATTTCAACATGCACAGGAACGCTTAGAAATGTTTGCTCCTCCATAAAATAACAGAGGTTGTGGTCGGTTATTCTCTTTTGCGCTGGGCTGTGGGATCACGTGGGAATCCTCCGTAAGTGGGGATTTATATTGGTGTGGGGATGTTCGCGCGCACACACACACAAAAACCGCACACCAACACACGCACACACACACACACACAACACACAACACACACACACCAAAAAACCCACAAAACACACACACACACAAACGCACACACGCACATCCACACACACAATCATACAACACCGCCAAAACACACGCCCACACACACACGCACAACAACACAACCCCCCCCCACACAACACACACACACATATAATATATATATAATATATATATAATTAATTTTTTAAATTACATTCATTTGTATATATAAATTTGCATTTTTTATTTTTTTATATATATATATTAAAATTAAAAATTATATATTTTTAAAATATATTATATAATATATAATATTATTTTAAATTTTGTACATATAATACTAATTTTTTATTTATATATGATGTATATATATTAGTAGTATAAATACATACATACATACAAATAAGTGCACACGCATCACCACACCACCCCACACACAACCACAACCCCACACACACCCACACACACACACATATTATATAAAATATATATATATAATATATAAAATATATATATACGTATATATATTTAATTATATAATATATTATATATAACGTATATATTATTATAATATATATATATATATATATATATATATATAATATAGATAGAAGTAAAAGAAGATAGATAATGACCGTTATGGGGACACACACACCCCCCCACACACAAAAAGATATATATATATATAATAATATATATAATTATATATATATTATATATATATATATATATAAAAATAAGTACAAGTATTGGTAAAACCCCCACGCTCAGATAAAAAGCCCTTTTATTCTAACAAGGCGGACGACTCATAAAACTTCCTCAACTTCCCTTTTTTTGTGTTGCTTTGTTTTATCCCTTTTTAATAAAAGACGAAAACAGCGAAAAACTAAGAAAACTTTTAACTTTGACATATAAATGGGAAGAAAAAAGTTTATATGAGGGGGGGAAGAACGGGTGTTTTTTTTATTTTTATTTTTTTATTTATTTTTTTTTAATTTTTTTATTTTTTTTAGTTTTATTTCTTTTTTAATGATAAATATCGTAATGATCACCCGAAAATTGTGCTAATAATCCAAAATAATAAATAACAATGAAAAAAAAAAAATGATAAAAAAAATAAAAAAAAAAGAAACGATCATAAAATCTCAAGTAACCCAAACCCAAAAAAAAACAAAAAAAAAAATAACAAAAAAAAAACAGCAAAAAAACACATCCCCAAAAGCCCCTTAGATTATACTGCCCTTTACAAAAAGTCCTAAGGCAAGCAAGACAGGATTTCGAGCCCGAGCCCTGCCTGGGGTCTCTCTCTCTCCCTTTGTTTTGATTCCATTTTCCTCAATAGGTTTTTTGGATTACGTACACACATACACATACATTACATCAATGCGGATAGATACGGAAAAGCAATATAGAACATGTATATGCTGAACATTATTACAGATATGGGGCCAGAGCTACACAAAAGCACACAGTGCACGCATACATTCACACACACATAATCTCTCTCTCTCTCTCTCTCTCTTTTTCCCCCTCTCACCTTCTCTCTCTCTCTCTCTCTCTCTCTCTATGCGAAAAACACCGCACACTACGAACATGTATGATAGACCAGACAGAGAAATATTTTGGTGAAATTACAGATTTGACGCTGGTGTGATCCACGTTTTTTTTTTTGTCCCAGTTATTTGTGTATGAATGTATATAAAAAATATGCGTATGTATTTTATGAACAAAAATGGGGATTTTTAAGAAAATAAATGAATAAAAAAGAATTCTTGCGCAAAGCTTTAAACAAAGGTTTTTATTTTCATACATACATAATTATATATAAATTATATATATATATATAAATATTATATATATATACACATAACAACGACATATAAATATAATATATATATATATTTATATATATATATATAAGAGAGAGAGAGAAGGGGAAGAGAGAGAGGAGGGGGAGAGAGGGGAGAGGGGCGATTTTATTTTATATAAATATAAAAAAATATATAGTTAATGTAATATAAATTTTACAAACAAAAACCCCTATATTATAATTAAAATATATAATATATATATATAATAAAAAAAATATTTTTTATAATAAAATAAAATAATATATATATAATAATATATATATGTAATATATAATATAAATATTAAATTATAATTATATAAAAACACCACCCACATACCTAACACCACACAAACACAACACACACCACACACAAAACCACACACATAATAATAATATATAAAAATATATATATATATAATAAAATTATATATTTATATTAATATAAAAGAAGGGAAAAAGGCGTTAAAGAAGACAAAAAAAAATTCTGCCCCAAAACAGGTATCCTTCCTTCGCACTACGTGCCACCCCCGTCTTCCGCTAAAAAGAATTCATTTTTTGTGAGGCACCCCCGGGCAATGGTTTTTTTTTGCGGGACATTATTCTGATATTTTATTTTTTGAAAATTTATTTTAAAACCCACTGATGGGGGAAATTTTCCCCCTTGATTCTTCTCTCGCTCCATTTTTTTTTTTTTTTGCTCTTCCTCTTACTGTTTTTTTAATTTTTCTCCTCTTCAATTTTATATGTTATTTTTATTATTATTTTTTTTTTATTTTATTTTTTTTTTTTTTGTTTTCTCCCTGTTTTTTTTTTTTTCTGCTCCTTTTTTTTTTCTCTCTTTTTTTTTCCCTTTCTTTCTTCCATCTATCTTCTTTTCCTCGATTTACTCTTTCTCCCTCGCTTTTAAATCCCCCCTCTCATTTTTTTCATCTTTCCCTTTCCCCTCCCCCCTCTTTTCCCTTTCCCCTAAATCCTTTTTCTCTCTCTCCTACCCCCCCTCACTCCCCTCCCCCCCTCCTCTCCTTCCCCCCCCCCCCTCCCCCTTCCCTCCCTCCTCCCCCCTTACCTCCCCCCTCTCTCCTTTACCCTCCCCCCCCCCCCACGCTCATAAAAGGGGGGGGGAAGTCAGGGGTCACGGGGGGGGGGGGAAAATGAGGGGGGGGGGGGGGGGGACGGCCCCACTGACCTACAAGAACCCCCCACTTCATTTTTAATCCTCCACACATATTGATTGACAAAGCCCCCTCCCCCTCCCCTCAGGCCTCCCCCTTTCCTCCCCCCTCCCTCCCCTCCCCCCCCTCCCTCCCCCTCCCTTTCCTTTCCCTACCCTTTCCCTCCTCCTCTGCCTCGTCCCACCCCTTTCCCCCCCTCCTCCCCCTACCCTTTTCCCCTTTCTCCCTTTCCCCCCCTTTTCCCTGCCCGTCTCCCCCCCTCCCTCCCCCTTCCCCCCTCCTCCCCCTCCCCCCCCCCTTTTAAGAATGGGTAGTGGTTTAGTTTTTTTTGCCCCTTTTTTTTCCTAAAAAAAAAAAAGAAAAAAAAAAAAAATCTGGTTTTATCTTTCTTTTTTCAACATTCGCCCCGGGGAGGAGGATGGGCGGGGGGGGGGGGTGTAGGAGAAGGTTTTCGTTGTGGATTTTTATTATTTATTATTTATTTTTTGTTATTTGTTTTTATTATCTTTATTATTTTTATTATTATTATTATTTTAAATTATACTACTACTACTACTAATATTATTATTTTTAATCTATCAGGTTTTTATTTTTATTCATTATTTTATTTTCCTTTTTTTTTTTTTTCAAATCATCGGATCATCACATGCCGTATCATTAAGACTTCCCTTTTCGTAAAATTTTCCTTACAAAAAATTATCACAAACACACAACCCATTGTCGTTTTTATTACCTTTTAAAACACTACCCTTATTTTTTATTTAACTTTTTAAACCCTTTCCATCGTCTTTTCAGTGTTCTTTCCTAATCACTGTATTATCTCATTCCCCTTTCCCTTTCTCCCCTTTACAAAATCATCTCTATTTTTTCCTCTTTACTTACCCCATTCATCCCCCTTCTCTTTCTCCCTCTCCTTCTTTCCTTTTAAACAAAACTGTTCTCAAAATCGTTACAATTTCTTTCCCCTTAACCCAATTTCATCCCTCAAAAAAATGCAATGGGGTTTGAACTGAATATCACCAGACGATGTGCTCATCTTTTCAAAGCAGTGGAGCAACAAGTATTGAAAATTTTACCTTTTTTTTTCCTTTGGATTTCGTTTTGCTGGGTTTATTGCCTTGTTTTTTTGGGGCAAGTTTTTTTATAGCAGCAGAATGATTTTTATTTCATTATCATTATCATATTTTTATTTTTATTATTATTACCCATTATTTTATTTTTAAAATTTCTATTATTTTTAAATTTTATTTTTTTATCATTATATTATTATAATTATTTTTATTGCTATCACTATTATTTTTTTATCATTTCTATTATTTTTATTAATTTTTTTTTATCATTATTTTATTATTATTATTATTATATTTTTTCATTCCATAAATTGTTTTTTTTATTATTTTTATGATTTTTTTATTACCCCAAACAATAATTGTTATTTCTATCTTTCATTTTATTTTCCTCCTATGATAATCACGAATTTTTACTATTATAATTTGCTATATTATTACTATTACTGTTATTTTTGCCTCCTTTTCATTATTTTTATTCTCACTCATTATCATCAGTTTTACTATTGCCCCTTTACGTTCCAGGGCTTTTCATATATCATACCATTATTTTATATTGTACCTTTGTATGATTAATAAAAATACTCCTACCTTTATGGAAATCATACTATCTTATTATCGACACCCCACCATAATCAACCTTTATCACAAATAGCCCTATCTCTCAAACTCCCGTTCCTACCCCCTTTTTATATTTATGGGCTTACCTCAAAAAAGTCCCTGGCCTACCCCTGAAAGCCCCGGGTTTTCCCTCCACCCCTGTGCGAGTGGAAAACACCAGACCCGCTATTCAAAAATTTTTCCCAATATTAAAAAACCCTTGAAACATGTTCAGTCTAAAGGCGAGGGGGATCCTTGTTTAAATCGGGTTAGGATCCGCTCGGCAGGAAAACAAATGGACAGCGGGTTTTATCCGGGGGCGTCAGTAGTTACTGTCTAAAGAAGCCCCGGGGCAGACTTTAGGGCTGAAACTTTGTTGTATTTCCAGCAGTTACAAAAACCAAGCAAGAAAAGCAAAATAAGTTGGCACCCTACATAAAAACATGTTTTTTAGTTTTTATTGGGGAAAATCCCAACAAATGGACTTCAGTATTTTAAGGTACGTCCTAAAACAGCTTAGGATCATTTTTTTTAGGTTTTCAAGCCGGGGAAAATCCCAAAGAAATTGTTTTAAAATCTTGTAAACAGCGACTTGGAAACCCACAAAGGGCAAAAGGGGACATCATAACCCCGCTCGAACAGCAGTCTCAGCTGTAATAATTTCGGTGACTCAACGCAAAAATGGGCAAAGGTCAACAAATACAAAAAGTGGTCTCTTTGGTTTAGAGAAAGGGCCCAATGAAGAGATACTTTGGGGCACAGAAAAGAAATCATAACCTTTCAGAACAAATACTAACCTTTCCACTTGGGGAAGTCCAGGGTATAAAATTAGGGAACCCAAATTTTTTTAAATCAAGAAAAGCTTTCAACAACTCTCCTCAAAGCTGGCAAAAAAATCCGAATAGATGCAACGGATCACAATCTATGTACACGAAAACCCGGAAAAAGAAAGAACCACAGAGAAAAATTTTTCTTCATTCTCCAACACACCAAAGACGCAGCAGGCACCAAACAGAGAATAACTTTAAGTTCCTAACACCAGAAATTTCACTTTGACGCGGGACAAAACAAGAAAAGGTCAATACAAGGGAAAAAAGACATAAAACCGCCAGATACTCTCCCCAAAAAGGGCTAGATGAAATCGACCGTTTAAATTCACAAAAAACTAAAGACAAAAAAATAACCCCCAAAAAATTTTTCTAAGTTTTCAGGAAAAAAAAAAAAAAAGAAAAAAGGGCGTTCAAACTAAGTAAAAAAATTTCCCCAGAAAATTTATATCACTAAACGAGAAAACCCTTTTTTTAATAATAAAGATTCAAAACGAAGCAACGAAAGCCCCTATCCAGACCCTTTAAAGCACAGAAAGAAAGACTTTGTTCCTTTTTTTAACTCTTTGAAGTTTAGGCACTGGCTTGAAAAAGAAAAATAGGAAATATACCCAGAATTTTTTTCTACATTAATGGAGGAGAGAGAGAGAGAAAAGAGAGAGAGATAGAGGAGAGGGTGGGGGTCTGTCTACGTGGATGGGGGGGAGGGGGGGTCTTTTTAGCGTTCAAGCCCGCCCAAGTCCCCAAAAACCCTCCCATAATATTTAATGTCATCCTTGTATTTCTTTGATATTTTTATTGTTTTTGTTTTTTTATTGTTATTTTTTTTGGAGAGAACACGAAAAAACCCTCAGAAAATCGTACGAAAAAAATATAATTAAAAGTGTATTTTTACATTTAAATGACGAATAATTGTTTTTTTTTGGGGGAGTGGAAATTTTCTTGACTTAAAATATCGTAATAACATTATAAAAATTATATATATATAATAAAATAATATATAAATATAATATTATAAAACAAATAAATAATAAAAACCACCCCACCAACCAAATAATATAAATAAAAATTTTAATATAAATATTATAGATATATATTATAAAATTATATATATACACACACACACACATATTATAGTAACACACACACACTCACACAATATATATATTATATATATAAATTTAAAAATATAAATATTTTATATATATATACATAATATAATAAATTTTCATTAAAAAAAAAAATAGTTTGTATTTTTAAAAGATTTTTTTGACCTTAAAAGATTTTGAACATCTTGAAAGTTTTCGTTGGCCTGGGGACACATGATCTTTCTAGTACAAATTTAAAAATAAAGCTTTTAAATATTTTTGACTTTATGAACTTCTTAAATCACTTACCAAAGAAGTATGATAAAAAAAAGGAAATTACGACTTTTTCACCTTTAACATGAGATTTTATACTTTGGAAATGGCTTTTCAGCCTTTTGAGTAAAGTAATAAGATACTTCTAGGGAGAAAAAAAGGAAAAAAACTATAAAAAATTCAAAAACATGAAAAAATATTTCCCCTTATAATAATTAGTAAGACAAAGCTGGTTACCATGAAAAAAGCTATGCGGTTTACCCTAAATTTTATACCTACTTTAAAAAACAAGGAAAAAATTATATGATGCGAAATAATGAAAATGCGACAATTGCAAATCTTTTAAAGTAAGGCTATTTTGGGGGGATCAACTGCGGAAAGTGCGTTCGCTAAGATTTCACAAACTTTTTGACCCTTTTTTTTGCGACGTATTTTTCATGACAAAAACATTGCTGAAAAGATACCACCCCAGCTAAAAAACCCTTAAGATGAATAAGAATTAGACAAAAACAGAATCAGCAAAGTAAAATAACATAATAAAACATTATAGGATCAGAAACTCAAACCAATAAAAAAATATTCCAGGGGTAAAATTTCATAATATTTGGGAAAAGTGAAACATAGACCACAGAAACGACTATAGAATTAAGCAAAAAAACAAAAAAAAATCGCATCGGCATTAAGGTTCACAGAAGAAAACACGCCCTAATAAACACAGACCCCCAAATACCTAAAAATTTAAGTTTTTGAAATGAAATAGAAAATGGAACTCGAGTTTGGAAAGGTGGGTAGTCAAACAGGGGAGAGGACGGGTACACTATGGGGCTTGAACAACCAAACGAGATGGAAGAAAGGGGAAGAAAGAGGTTTTGGAGTGGAAGGCACCGGGGCGAGGGAAAATGGAGGAAAAGGGCGGGGAAAGGGGATATTTCAGGAGAGTGAAGAAGTACTAAAGTCGAGATGGAGGGAGGAATGGAGGTCTGAACTTCGCACAAGCCTCACAGTATTTTTTGGGGGTTCGTGAAGGGGCGAAGCTACATTATGCAAGTCTCACGGGGAAAATAAGGTCACGGTGTAATACGGGGCAGGGTAACCAGGAAAGTAGACGACGACTCCGAAGACAAAAGAAAAAAGGGGGGAGAAAAAAAACCCCATACGCACCAAGGTTTTAATTTAAATAGTGAAGCAGGAAGGGATGATGAAACATGAAAAGCATTTTTAAAAAAGTAAAAGAAAAAGAGGAGAGAGAGAAGGCAGAAAAAGGCAGACCAAAGAAAATTCATGGGCAAGCCCGAACAGAGAGAAGTGATGAGAAAGGGGGGGACAGGGAAACAAGCGGAAACGAAAAAAAAAAAACAGAAGGGGGGAACACTGTGCAGCCCAAGAAAACCTAAAAATGAAAGTCAGAAAATGAAAAAGACAACATAGAAAGTAATCTCAAAGCAAAATGTAAAGAGGCAAAAGACGGGGCAGATGAATAACAAAAATGAATACAACAAGGCGAAAAGCAAGAAAAAAGGCCCGGGGAAAATAGTAGCCCAAGGGGATACTGGAAACTTTTGAGAAATTTTCGTTCCCTCATGATATAAACACCCGGCAGAAAACGCAGTGGAAACAGGGAAAAATGAAACTGCTCTGGGTTTAAATATCCATACAGACCAGTCATCAAACACAGACGGTCCCAAAATAGTTGCAAGAGAATAAAAAAAGAATCACTGCCAAGAAAATCTCACGATCTTTCCCAAAAAAAAGGCAAAGAAAAAAGAATGGGGGAAGTTTTTAGCAAAAGCAAAAAAAAAATATAAACACGAATAAAAAAATAAATACAAAAAATACAAAGAAAAAGAAAGAAAATGGAGAAAACTTACACACAGATTCGCAGGTCTTATAAAACGAGAATGAAAAAAAACGTTTTTTGGAAAAAACCCCAGTCCCGCCGTGCCAAAAATACAAAAAATAAAAAAAAAATAAAAAAAAAGTTTTATTGGTTCTCGAAAGTAAAACCACAAATTTTACGTGTAAGAAACATGTTGGCCTA
>NW_023642856.1:0-9567 GCF_015228065.2 Penaeus monodon | reverse complement strand
CCCCTCGGAGCTAAATCTCCTGGAGGGGGGGTTTTGGTTCCGGGCTTTTCGGGGTGGGCGCCACGGCAAGCTTCAAGTCCTTGGATTGTGGCTGGTCAAGATGATGAAAAGGAAGGGGACGATGAGCGAAGATGAATTTATTGAAAGAAAGCGGAAAAGTCATGGACGTAAAGTTTACTTGTGGTGGTGCAAGCAAAAATGGGTTTTTTTTTTTTTTATTATTGCTTTGATTGTTCGGTTGTTGAAATATATTACAAAAAAGGTACCACTGTATTCGTTGCATAATGGAAGGGTATTTGCATAAGGGACGTGATAGGGCCAGAGTTTCTAATTACTGTCATAGATAGTGGAATTGCAAAGTAGATCATGAATCACATTTTATTTAAGTTTCCTAAAAACTGACTAACTGGATATTTCAGGAAATTGCGACACGGTTAAATTTTTGGTTCAGCTGTACGGAGTGTGCAGGCAACAACGCCCAATATACATCGTAACGGAATACCTGCGCTATGGATCCTTGCTACAGTATCTTCCGTAAACAAAGAAAAAGAATCCTGTTTAAAAATAATACTGATGTTTCTTTTAGATATGTGCTTTGCAGGTAAGTTTATATGTTCTGTAAACAATTTGCAAAGGCTTTTTTTCATTAGCGTTTTTAGACTTGTTCTTTGAGTTTGTTCATTAAAAGCAAAGAAGTAACATGAAGAGTACTTGTGCAAATTATTTTTTTACTGAACATGGTAAAGGATAGTGATGATGAATGTGATAAACTTTTCTTTGTATTGTCGGGATATTTTGTGGTGGTGTCAACAGTGAATAGCATTTTACAGGGTTGGCTTATGTTAAAAAAGATACTTCAAATTTATTATAGGAATATATAAGCAGCTCGGAAAATAATTTTACATAAACATAAACTAAACTTTCTGAAAAAATAAGTGATTTTTGTTAGCAATTATAGGTGATAACATAAATTTTTCTAATGATATAAGGGAATCTATTTTTTGGAGGAATATTCAGACTCAAAGATATGTAGTATGAGGGGGGCCTGTGGTTTTACACCTGTTTTATATATGAACCATATTTAAGCAAAACAAGAAAAACAAGTCTGAATTAATAATGATGAATTTTAAAATTATTTTCCTGAAAAAAAGGGAAGAAGGTTTATACTGATTTTAGTTTCACTTCCTTCGTTAAACCCTTCATTGTATGCAAATATTCTTGTCAGTTATAGTTGGTATTAAGGTCAAGTAATAGTAGTATTCATTATTATTATTATTTATAATTATGGAAAAATAATAATGATAGTAATGATTATTTATTTTTTATTTATTATTATTATTATTATTTACTGTTTACTATTAAAAGTGAAACAGTGGAGAAATTATGATTCATTTAGTAAATATATTTTATTGGCTTTATTGGCTCTGTAGATAAATGTATATATGAGAGGGGCAGAAGGGCTGTTTTCTAGAGCCAGGCAAAAAAAGCAACCTATATTTTTTCAGGTCTGTAAGTGGAAATGGCTTACCTTGAGAAGCAGAAAGTTCATTCACCGTGATCTTGCAGCAAAGAAATTGTTCTTTTTGGGGAGCTCACAATGAAATTAAAAGTTGGAGATTTTGGTTTAGCAAGGTGAGTCTAGATTTATAGAAAAAAGGACTTAAAACATGAGTGATGGCTATGTCTAGTATGAATTAACTTGAACAAATAACTTCTCATGTAACATTATAAACACAGAGCTTGATAAAAACTTTATTCTCATATCAAAAATATACTGTATATAACCTCTGTTTTTTTTGTGAACCAAAGAACATTAAAAAAATATAAAATAATGTTTTCAGGTTTTGTTGTGGATGACGAGTATACTGGCTCAGGAGGTGCTAAGTTCCCAATCAAGGGGGGGCCAAGCTCCTGAAGTGCTAAAACTTCATGAGATTCTCCCTCCAAGTCTTGATGTTTGGGCCTTCGGTGTCTTGATGTGGGAAGTCTTCACTTGCGGCAAAATGCCTTTATGGGCCGGATGAAGAATGCCGAGGTTGTTGATATGGTGCAGCATGGGAGGAGTTTCTGGAAAAAACCTAGATTTTGCCCTAGTGGGTGTCTATAATGTAAGGTCTTTTTCTTGTTTTTCTTCCCTTTTTCATGCTTTTATTGTTCCAAATATTCATTATGTTATAGCTGGTCTTTTTCTGCTGTGTTATTATTATCATTGGTCATCTTTCATTTTATCTTACTTTTCCATATACAGTTTTACTAAAAAAATTGATATTAAGAAAGGAAAGAAAAAGGACCAAAGCACATGTGACCTGAAGATGGGAATTAGATTTCCAAGGAAAACCTTTTAAAAAAAATTGATGGTTTTTAAATTCAAAAATTAATAATTGAAATTGAACATAGAATGATTTTTGCCATATTTTTTAAAATATTAAATATTTTAAAATATTATATATATATATTATATTAAAATATATATATTTTTAAATGAAATGTAATGTATGTTTGTGTATTTTAGTTGTATGTATGGTAATGTTATGTTATTTTATGTATATATATTATGGTTGTTTTTAATATATGTATGTAATTTAATACATTTTATGTATGTACATTATGTATATTGTATATAACGGTTTTTTAAAATATATAAATATAATATAATTATTATGTAAATTATAATATATAATATATACATTTTTTTTTTTTTTTTTTTTTTTTTTTTTTTTTTTTTTGATAATGGAAGAAAAAAAATCAGGAGCCTAAATTTTATAGAAGGGGGTTGAAATAAAACAAAACTAAAGAATTCATGTCATTGCAGGGTTTTGCTTGGTTTGATTGGGGGGACTTAGGGGATCCGTAATGGGCTCTTCTTTTTTTATTTTAACCTTTTTTATTGAGGGGGGATATTGGGTATTTAAAGATGGTCATGACCAACTCTTGCTTTTTTGCAGGTAATGCCAAAAAAGTGCTGGAATGCAAATGTTTTGAGAAATCGGACCTTCATTTAATGAAAATCCTTTCAGGGATGTTCCCAAGAGGGGAAATGGAACTTTTTCCATCCAAAATTGCCCCCCCATCCCTCAGCTCATACCGAATAGGAAAAGTTTTTTTTTTAGAAAACTTTATCTTGTATTACTAAAAACAAAAAAAAAATGACAGCTTCCAATATCATTGGTTATTTTTTTTTATGATGGCTAGTGGGACGGGAAAACCAAGTAATAGGGAATTGGTGTCTATATATATATATATATAATTATATATTATATATATATATAATTATAAAATATATTATATAAATATATATAATTATAATATTAATATTTTATATTGCATATATTTTATTATGCATATATAAAAATTATTATGCATTAATATATATATATATGCATGTTATATTTTATATATGCCAATAAAATATAAAATAGGGCAATATTTTTATTATATCCCAATTATATTTTTGCATATTATTATAGGGCATATTATATATATTTTATATTTTAAATTATATATATATAATAATATTTATAATATATATTAATTTTTAATATATTATATAGGGCATATATTATGTATATTATTCCCATAATTAACAGGGCCACCACCCACGCCCACAGGGCGTGCACACCACACACGAAACAAGCACGCACAAAACACAAAAAACAAAAAAACCCACCACAAACCACACAAAACCCCCCACCCCACCACACACCACACCACCGCCCCCACACAACGCACACACCGACACCAAAACCCCACCCCCCGGGCACACAAGGGGCGAAAACACGCCCCCACCCACGGCGCACCACACCGCCACACCACCATTGCACACACGCACACCCCCAAACCACCCAACCCCAACACACACACCACACACAAACCACACCCACACACCCCCCCACCCCAACACCAACACCACCCCCCACACCACCACAAACCACACACACCACCACCAAAACACCCCAACCACATTCATTTTTGAAGTAGAAGGGGAAACCCATTTTGGATTAGGGGATTTTTGCCCTGAAAAGCTGTAGCTTTGCTTAAGGGGAAAATCACCATTAAATGTTAAGGCTCGGTTGGAGGCTGAAATCAACAAAAAAATTGTTCAAAAAAGCAACAAAAATAGAAGTCTTTGAATTACTGATAATAAGTGAGAATAAAAAAAATATTAAAAACAAAATTTTGTTCATAAAACCCTCAATGATGGGTTTTTCCCAATCATGTTCTTAATTCATGTTTTTTGTTGTGATTGGAAGTCCTTTTCCTACAATGGCAAAATGTCATATTTTGATCCAAAATTGTGATTACATCAGTGATTTTTTTAGTAACTAGGATGTAATGAGTTTTGGTATGATATTTCCTACCTTCAAAAACACCAGCAATCATTCATAAACATTGAAAAAAGGTGGCTTAAAAAACAAACTCCAATAATGCAACACAATTTGTAAATAGATAGTTTTGTTTTTACAAGGACTGGATATCATTAGCATAGTACCATTTTTCCTGTGTTATTATCTTAAAAAAAGATATGTGATGCAAAGTTGCCCTTAAATTTATGTTTAAAGCTTCCAAAACTTTTGCATGGTTCGGGGAAGCCCAGGACAGGTGTTAAGATTTTTGGAAAAGACACTGGTTCTTGCCCAGTCAGTGTTAGCACAGGGTTAATGGGACCAGTGTGGACTGGTGTTTTTTTCAAAAAACACTTCACTACTGCAACAAAGTTTAGGTTATGCTGGGAAATAAATGGGAACTTATTTTTTCTATTAGCTGAAGTTTTTTTCAAAAATTGATAGATATATAAAGAGTTACATAATGAATGCCAAAGCTTCTTTGCACCAATTCCCGTATCATTTGGGAAAAATGGATGTAAGGGAAACAGGGAAATGATATTGCCTTTTTTCTAGTTTGGGGTAAAAAATGCAGGCATAAAGTAACTCTTTGCTGTTCCTATGACATGTAAATGGTTTCACTTAGGAAACTATCTGAGACAAACAAAGTAATGTGTAAGTGTGTTTACAGATCGTCTTTTTTGATTGCTAGTGATAGGTGTGATTGCCAGTCATCATCAGGAAAAAACTTTGGCATTACTATTTATGAATGCAACATGTTAAAAAAAAACTGGGCAGAGCTTCAGCAGGAGGTTTCATTTTCTTTATCCCTTCTTGCTTTTTTCCCATGGGGGTTAGAATTTTTACCATTTTCATAATTTTTTGTAAGTAAAACACATTGGATCTCACGGATTACTATTCAAACCTTTTTTTTTTAATGTATTTTGGCATTTTTTATATTGATATTTGTGGTGAATGTTTCAACTGTAGATGGCATGGCATACCTTCCTTTGTCTTGGATTGGTGTTTTTTTTTATAATAAAAACATTTAAAAATCCAAAAAACAGTTTATATTATGGTGCAAATTACCATATTCTTTTTCAGTAGATTGTCAATTATAGGCCAAAATGGAAAGTACTCAAGCATTTTTGTCCACTTTCTTGTTCAATAATATATGATTGAGGTGCCTTCCCCCTTAGTTACATTAAGGTTTTTAATAGATTTACAAGGGCAACACTGGACATTAGTATCTCTCTATTTGCATTGTGAAATAGTAAAAGCCATATTGTTTACCTACACAGATAAAAAACTTAATTGGAATCATTGTTCTGGAAAGGCTTTAAATATGAATATTGTCGTTAGAATTCCTCGAAACTGTAAAATACAGTAAAAACTTATGTTACATATGTAATAAATTTTGTATATGTGATAATTATGAAAGGTGATTTATCTTAGGTTATTATCATTTTAACCACAGTATATGTTTAATGATAGTGGCTTCTTAAAGTTTATGACTTAGTTATTTTATGGGAGTTATAGCAGATGCTGGCATGAATATCAAAACCTGAAATAAAAACTATGTATTGAATTAATCCATATCATGTTAACTGTCAATAAATTTGATAGATAAGAGGAAAGGGCTCTGGGAAATCTCTGGGTCACACTTTCTGAATTTTGTTTACATGGAAAACCATTTCAGGTGGGTGGTTTCCCATTGTTAGCAAATGGGGTCTCACAAGATTAAAAAAAAATATATGTTGGTGTGTGTTGTGTGTGTGTGGTGTGTGTTGTGTGTTGTGTGGTGTGGTTGTGTGTGGTGTGTGGGTGTGTGTGTGTGGTGTGTGTGTGTGTGTGTGTGTTGTGTGGTGTTGTGTGTGGTGTGTGTGTTGTGGTGGTGTGTGTATGTATGTAATGTATGTTTTGTTATGTATGTATGTATGTATGTATTGTAAATGTATGTATGTTATGTATGTATTGTATGTTTATGCATGCATGCATGGGCCATGTATGCCATGTTGGAAGGCATGCATTGCACAACGGCCCCACCACACCACCACACACCCACAACACACACCACCACACAACCCCAAAAACACACACAACCACCACACACACACACCACACACAAACACACGCCACACACGCATGCGAAAACATGCCACATTTCAATTTCATGTGTGCATACACGCAACACGCACACACGCACACGCCACACGGGCCAACACGCCAGCCACACGCCCACCACGGCCACACGCACACGCCACACGCCACACCACACCACACCACACACAACCCACACCCCCACAACACACCCAAACACACAACAACAACCACAAACCCACACACACCACACAACCCCCACACACACACACACCACCACACCCACACACCACACACCACACAACCACCACACACTCAACTCTCACTCACTCACTTGTAAATGTTACATATGTAAATTAAAACTGGCCACAAGCTCATAGTAAGAGTGTGGATTGGTTTTATTACATTTTTGACAGGGGAACTGGGCATATTGGCTGTTGCAATCCTCCCAAAATTCCTTGTTTCCTCTTGGTCCTGGCATTTATATTGGCGTTGGACGTCATCTCCAGCATCTCAGTTGATATCATTTAAGTTGTAAACTGTCTTCACCTCATGGAGTTTTATTTTTGAATGAAAAATAGGGGTTAATGAAATGTATTAAAAGCTGTGCTTGTTTTTGGGAATGTGATGCTCATTTTTGTACAACCATTTGTCTTTAGTTGTTATTGATGATCTGAGGTTTTATTTTAATTCACTAAATTTACAATATTGAAGATTTCCTTACAAAAAAAGATCACAGATGATGAAAATAGGGTGATAGATTCTGATTTATGTGTTATGGATATTTTACCATAAAATTTTAATATAAACTTGTTCTCCCTTTTTCTATTTTGGCAGAACAAAAAAGCACAACCAAAAAAAATATTTGTAGAAAGGTCATTTATTGTGCAAATGTAAGATGTTAAATAATGTCATGCTATTAAAAAATTCAAGAAAACTGTATCCACAAAAGATGAAAAAAATAGAATTTCTATGATAAAGCAGCATTTATAGTTTTCTGATATTATATTTTTGTTATTTCTTTTATACATATATATCCAAGGTAAATGGAGAAAAAATGTACACCTGGTTTGTGTTATGAACATTAAAAATGTCATGTATATCTTTGTGATAATATATTAAATCTTAAACATTAAAAACAATTATGTATGTACATTATATATGCACCAAAAAATATTAGAACTGGTTGTTTTATATTCAGGGAATAGAAACAGAAAAAGTTGTTATTTGGAGGACAAACATAGAAAAAAAAAACATGTAAAAAAAGTTAATATTTGATAATATTAATAAAAAAAAAAATTACAATAATGAAAAAGCAAAAAAAAAAAAAAACAAATGGAAATGTTATTGAAAATAGAAGGTAAAATTCCAACCACCTATATTTCCATGTGATTTGGAGACAGTGGATGTACGAAAAATTTATCGTCCACCAAGTGGGAAAGAATAAAAAAGCCTTTTGGGCCTTTAATATTGTTGTTTACCCCATTGTAAAATTTCATTACAGATTAATGGAATTATGCTCATTTTTTTATATTATCATGATTATTTATAAAAACAGAAAAAAATAAGATAAATGCATTTGACCTTTTTTTTTGGGTCAATAGGGAAACAGTTTTAAAAATTTTAAATGGAAAAAATGAGCAGTTTCATTTGGGACAAAAGTTTCAAAAATATCTCATGGAAAATTTGTACTTAAAAAAAAATTGAATTTAATCATTTCCAACAAACCATAAAATTTAGTATTTCTGTAAATTTTACAGAACAATATACTACATTACTTTTTCTGGCAGTTATTAAAACAGAAGGAATTTTATAAAGGATGAGTAATGCAAGTGATAGGATCTGTAGTGGTATTTTATATTTTTGCAGGATGAATTTAAGGAAAAACTAGTACAGATCCCAGTATTTTATTTCACAGGGATGAAACCTATATTTTACTAAGGAGACAAAAAAAGGAGCAAAGAGAATCACTAGGTTTATATTCAGGGGGACTGCCCAAATATATTTCAAACAGCTCAAAACTTTTACCTATATATATTTTTTCATTGTGATTTAACTGGGAAATGAATGGTCCCTCAAGGTTGTACTTATAGATGGTTCAAGCCGATTTTTAATATCTTTTAAAACCTGCATTTTTTTTTTTAGGGGAATTTAACCATCCTAAAAAAATATTCCCAAAAATATAATAAATTGTGTGTGATATACCATAGCATTCCAGATGGAAGTCTTTAAGGCAGGCCCCTTCCAAGCCCATGGTGTAACTTTAAATGAAATTGAAATGACCTTTTGCATAAGGGATGGTAAAATGCCAAAAAAGTATTTTTTTTATACATAGAATTAGGAATCTGTGGTGACGATATTTGATATTCAATGGATACGTTCAAGTTTTGTAAAATATGTTACATAAAATATAAACCACTGTATTATCTTTTGGCTATCATTACCAAAATTGGGAAAAATTATCAATAAAAAGAAGTAATATATATAGAGGAGGACATATAAATTTTTCACTGATATATAATGCATAACTAATTTGTATATGCTAATTCATGCTGAATATTTTTTTTTTTTTTATTCAGTTTATATAGAATATAAGAAAAATATTTTCACTTGAAAGAATTTCACCATAAGGAAAAAACTATATGGGACAGTCCAGTACAATTATATATTATTAGAAATAAGTTAAGAGGGGTTTACCTAAACTAAAAGCCTATGTATACCACAAAGATATGGTAAGTTTGATTAACCCTTTGCCAACGGGCTTGCCCATGCCCCACTGTGGGAGTTTACTTTGTTTTAAATTGTTTTTTAACACATAGATGGCTACACTTGTACTAAGTCACCCAATGAGCCCAGTTACGAGTACTGCCTGTTCTCGCCCGTTCACCCTTTTCGATGATTTATGAATATATTTTACGCTATCTTATTTTTGCTATTTTTTTGCTATCTTTTAATGTTTATAAAACATTATTATAATTCTAATATTTTACAATAAAAAATGAACCCACCATCAATATTCATAAACACTAGTAAAGCAATGCATTTTTTTTCTTTGCCAATACAGGAAAAGGGGGAAAAAACAGGTAAGGTCCAAGATCTACTAATTGACCCCCTTTGTGGGGGTAAGCCCCAGGAGGCCCATTTA
>NW_023642855.1:35000-39422 GCF_015228065.2 Penaeus monodon | reverse complement strand
ATTATAATTTTTTGCAATTATATACAGTAAAATAATAATAATATAATATAACAATAATAATTACTAATAAATATTATAACCCTAATTATATTTTATTATTATTATTATTAATTATTATTGAATTATTATACAGTAAATAATAAATATAATAATAATAAATAATAATATAATAAATTAATAATAATAATAATAATAATAATAATATATAATAAAAAAATTATAATAATAATTATAATAATAAAATTAATTATTAAATTAATCAAAATTATTATTTAATATTAATATATATATTATTATAATATTATATAATAATAATACATTATCTAATAATTATGAAATATCCAAAGCAAATTTATAATAATATTTGGATATTAAAATTATTTCCTTAATATTGCTTTGACTGAATTCTTTATTAACCTTCATTATATATATGCAAAGTCCTTTTCATAATTTCTATTATACATTATTTCTTATCATCTTATAATTAATTATCTTTATTCATTTCATCATTATTATTGCAATTTTATTCATTATTAATTGTTCTTAATATTCAATTATATCATTATCTATATCAATTATTGCAATAATACTTTTAAATATATTAATATAGCAATTAAATAATTATAACAATATTATGAATTTATATATATATAATTAATTTTAATTATATCTTAATAACTTAATATTATTTATAATAATTATTATATCAATTTAATATATACCATACAATAATATTATTAATAAATTAATTAATAATAGAAATAAATAAAATAATAATTAATAATATATAATATAATAATTTAATATATAATAATAATAATAATTAATAAATATTAATATTATAAAATTACCTAATAATTCAATTTATCAATATGTTATAATTATCAATTCTGGTATATTATCATTCTTACAATAATTTGCGAAATCACTAATGATCGAAAACTTTTGAATATATCTAAAAGGCATTATTTAGATTACCATTTTGCTTTTGGGCAGTTTTCGCTTTACCTTTTTGATTTTCTATATTCTGTATTATATTTATCATATAATTTTATTATCAATTATTTATCATATTCATTTTATCATTATATTATTATCATCATATATCATATTTTGCATTATCATCATATTGCAAATATATATATATAAATTATTGATTATAATTATTGAGAATATATAATTTCCAATATATATATAAATTATAATAAATAAATAACAATATAACGATTTTAATATTATTTATATCCTTATCTTAATTAGCACTATCGTTATTACTGTAATTATTTACTGTGTATAAATAATATTTTGCAAGTATACATACCAGTACAAAAATAATAATGATGATAATAAAATAATAATACTAATCACAATATTATAACCACTAGCATTATTATTATTATACCTTATACTTATTATATTATTGTTATTATTCCAGAATAATAGATTTTGTTTGCAATAATACTAATAATTAAATAATAGTAATAATAATAATTAATAATAATACAATAATAATAATAATAATAATAATCATAATAATAATTTTAATAATATTCAAATGTTATCAAAATTCTCTTGATTCTCACTTTTATCATCATTATGTGTTTTCTATGATTAATACAATTCTGGTAATATATCATTATCGACCCTAATAATTGCCGAAAACCAAAGAAATCGAAAAAAACGTATTTTGGAGTATAATCTCAAAAAAGCTATATTTCGCTAGATTTTGCCGCTTTTTCGACTTTTCGCGAATGTTTTTCTTATACATTTTTTATATTATATATGGACACCAATTCATGTTATTATCATCATACATTATAATGATTATCATCATTATTATGTTATCATCATCATTATCATCATTATCATCATTATCATCATCATTTATCATCATTATTGCAATTATTATCATCATTATTGCAATGGTTATCATTATTATTGCCCAATTATGGAGTTAAGCATATATTTTTGCACAATAATACTAAATAACCACAACAATACTCAATAGTAATAACAATAATAATAACAATAATAACGATTTTATAATTATTATATTCATATCATTATCTTAATTAGATATCGTTATACTGTAAATTATTACTGTTTATAAATAATTATTTTTGCAATTATACTACCAGCATACAAATAATAATATGATGATAATAACATAATAATATAATAAACTAATAATTAAACACCTAGCCCATTATTATTTATTATACTGATACTTATTATATTATTGTTTTTATTACAGATATAATAGATTTTTTGGCAATAATACTAATAATTAAGATAATAGTAATAATAAATAATAAATAATAATAATAATAATATAATATATAATAATATAATAATAATAATAATAATAATAATAAAATAATAATAAAATAACCAATAATAATAATAAATAAATTTAATAATATTCAAATGTTATCAAAATTCTCTTATTCTCACTTTTATCATCATTTATTGTTATGATTAATTACTAATTATGGGAAATATATCATTATTAACCCTAATAATTGCCGAAATCACCCAAAGAAATCGAAAAAACGTCATTGGAGTGATGTATACTCTCAAAAGGCTATATTTCGCTAGATTTTGCCGCTTTTTTCGACTTTGGGGAATGTTTTTCATACCTTTTGTATATTATATATGGACACAATTCAGCTGTTATTCTCATCATCCAGTTATCATGATTATCATCCATTATCTATCGCTTATCATCATCATTATCATCATGATCTCATATCATCATCATTATCATATTATTCAATTATTATCCATCCTATTGCCACTTTGTTAACTTTATTATTGCAATTATTGGAGTTATAGATATATATTTCTGCGAATAATATAATAACCACAACTTAATAATATTAGTAATCAACAATAATAAAACAATAAATAAACGATTTTATAATTATTATTCTATATCCTTATCGTAATTAGTATCGTTATTACTGTAATTATTCATGTCTCATAATAATTTATTTTTGCAATTATACTACCAGCTACAAATAATAATAATGATGAGATAACAATAATAATACTAATAACAAATATTATAACCACTAGCACTTATTATTATTACACTTATACTTATTATATTTATGTTATTATTACAGAAATAATAGATTTATTTGGCAATAATAACTAATAATTAAGCTAATAGCTAATAAATAATAATAAAATAATAATAATAATAATAATAATAATAATAATAATAATAATTAATTTTAATAAATATTCAAATGTTTATCAAAACTCTCTTTATTCTCACTTTTATCATCATTAGTGTTTATGATTAATACCAATTCTGGTAATTAATTATCATTATTACCCTAATAATTGCCGTGGAAATCAACAAAGAAATCGAAAAAACGTCATTTTGGGAGTAGTATACTCTCATAACGACCCTATATTTTGCTAGATTTTGCCGTCTTTTTCGACTTTTGGGAATGTTTTTCTTGTACCTTTTTTATTTTATATATGACACAATTCCTTATTATCATCATCATTATATCATGATTATCATCATTATTATCGTTATCAGTCATCATTATAATAATATCATCATTACATCATTATTATCATCCATTATGAATTATTATCATCATTATTGCAATTGTTATCATTTTATTGCAAATTATTGGAGTTATAGTAATATAATATTTTTGCAATAATACTAATAACCACAACCAAAATAATAGTAATAATAATCATAATACAATAATAACGCAATTTTATAATTATTATTTATATCATTTATCTTATTAGTATCGTTCATTACTATAATTATTACTGTTATAATAATTATTTTGCCAATTAGTACTACCAGTACAAATAATAATAATGATGATAATAACAAGAAGTAATACAAATAACAATATTATAACACTAGAATTATTATTATTATACTTATACTTATTATTATTATTGTTATTATTACAGGATATAATAGATTTTTTGGCAATAATACTACAATAATTAACGATAATTGTAATAGTAATAATAATAATAAAAGCCTGAATAGTAATTATATTAATAATAATAATAATAATAATAATAATAATAATAATAATTCTTGATACTATTCAAATGTTATCAAAATTCTCTTCTATCTCACTTTTATCATCATTATTGTTATGATAATACGATTTCTGGTAATTATTATCATGATTTACCCTAATATTGCCGAAATCACCAAAGAAATCGAAAAACGTCATTTTTCGCAGTATATTCTCAAAACGCTATATTTCAGCTAGTTTTTACCGCTTTTTCGAACTTTTGGGAATGTTTTCTATTACCTTTTTTTCATATTATATATGGGACACAATGCCTGTTATTATCATCATCATTATCATGATTTCATCATTATTTCGCTATCATCATCAATTATCATATTATCATAATCATTAT
>NW_023642855.1:0-30000 GCF_015228065.2 Penaeus monodon | reverse complement strand
TATATTATATATGGACACACTTCCTTTTATTATCATCATTAATAATCATGATTATCATCGATTATTATCGTTATCATCATCAGTATCATCATCTATATCATTTCATTATCATCATCTCCATTATCATCATTTCATTGCAATTATTATCATACCATTATTGCCAATGTTATCGAGGATTATTGCAATTATTGGACGTTTGAGGCTATAGTATATGATTTTTGCAATAATACCAATAACCACAACAATAATAATAGTTAATAACAATAATAAAACCAATAATTAACGATTTATAATTAGTTATTTATATCATTTATTTAATTAGAAATGTTATTACTGTAATTATTACTGTGTATAATAATTATTTTTGCAATTTACACCAGTAAAAATAATAATAAATGATGATAATAACAATAATAATACGAATGAAAATAATATAACCACTAGCATTATTAGTATCGAGACGTATTAATTATTATTTATTATTGTTATTATTACTAGATTATAATAGCTTGTTGGCAATAATATAATAAATAAGTAAGATAATAGTAATAATAATAATGAATAAGAAAATAATAATAATAATAATAATAATAAGAAGAAGGATAATAATAATAATAATAATATATAATAATTTTAATAAGATGCAAATGTTATAAAAAGGTCTCCTTATTCTCACTTTATCATTCATTATTGTTCATGGATTAATACAATTATGCGTATTTACATCATTATACCCTAATAATTGCCAGAAAGAACCAAACAAACACGAAAAAAAACTTCATTTTGGAGTATAAGTATACTCTCAAAAGGCGTATATTTCGACTCGATTTTGCCGCCTTTTCGACTTTGGGAATGTTTTTCTATAATTGTTTATATTATATATTGACACATTCTCTGTTATTATCATCATCACAATTATCATGATTACATCATATATCGCTTAAATCTATCAGTATCATCATTTATCATCATTATCATCATCACTTATCATAATTTATCGCAATTATTATCATCATTATTGCAATTGTTATCATTATTATTGAAATTATTGGAGTCTATAGTCTATATTTTTTGCCAATAATATAATAACCACCACATACAATTTAATAATAGTAATAGTGTAGCGATATATGCCAAGACAAGATTGACCGTCGATCCCTGGTACAAGGTCTAACTGCCACCACCTGGTTAATTCGCTCAGGAACGCCGAGAAGTATCTATGTTCATTAAAAGGAAGAGGCGTGTTGAAGGGTGGTAAAATGAAGTGATAGGAAGCAAGTGTAAGTGTATAGAAGTTACCAAGGCTCAAGGTCAACAATGTGTTAGCGTGGTTAGCGTAATCCGAGATGGAGTGCGTGTCGACCTGAATTCGATAGAAATCAGATTTAAGGATTTGAACTCGTGAAAGTTTAAATAATCCCTATAGAGGTGTATATGCCAGATTCCAATGGGGGGGGGGGGGAGGGGTTTTTTTTGCCTTAAATTTCCCTAATTCTTACATTCTATATAAAGGCAGAGTGAGGCAGGCAATACTTGGCGTTTCCAAAATTAACTTGGGTTACTTTAGACAAAGGTTTAAATAGACAAACTGGAGGGGATGCTTCATGATGGGAGTCTAAAAGTATTCAATTCATTTTTACAAAAAGATTTTTTATTTAAAACACGTTGAAATAAACAGGTAAAAATTTAAACATAAGATGCCTGATAAGAATTAAAGACAAACATTCAAAAATGCGAGTTATAAACAATTCAAGCGAAAAAAAACGTAAAGAGCAGCACATCACCCTATCAACGATACAGAGACAAAAAGGTCTAATTTTGTAAAAGGCACCTTACCGCCTTATCAGCTCGACTACTCTTACGACAGGAACCATCACGACTGCAGCCTCACGACTTCAAACTGCTCTCCCCTCCCTGCCTGCTGCCCCGGGCCCTATATATATACACTCTCCCCACAAGTCAAGCTGATATAAGAGGGGAATCTCGGGTCAACCAAGGTGAAGGTGGCATCCTCTCAAAAGAGGGCCCCGAGTGGCTTTCACCCTTTCGCACAATTAATGATTATTACTTCTTTTAAAAGGCTCATGTTCTAAAGCTCTGCCATAAAAATTAATGTAGATTTAGTAAAATACATGATAAAAAGAAGAACTACATACTATATAGCCCCTACGACACCATAATGTGCTATCAAATACAAATAGGATACAAAAAGAAAACGTGGATAGAATTTTTAATTAAACTAATTAAAAGACAAGAAATTATACATAAAACAAATAGCAAAGCCCGATCATAAAGACATCTCTCTCCCCCATCTTCATGGACCCGTATACAGTCATTGACGGCCAAATGTTTGCCAAGCGGACAGGGGTAACTCTTCCATCCATTCTTCCGTCTGATGGTCGAGATGTCACTACAATAACAATAATAATAACAAAATAACGATTTTATAATTATTATTTAATCATTATTTATATTCAGTATCGTGATTTACTGTGATTAGAGTATTTGTTATAATAATTAATTTTTGCAATTATACTACTAGTACAAATAATAAATAATGATTGAAATAAACAATAAAACATAATAACCATATTATAACCACTTAGACATTATTATTATTATACTGTATACTTTATTATTATTATTGTTATTATTACAGATATAAAGCATTTGTTTGGCAATAATACTAATATTAAGATAATAGTTAATAATAATAATAATAATACTAATAAATAATAATAATAATAATAATTTTAGATAATATTCAAATGTTAATCAAAAATTCTCTTTTATTTCACTTTCTACATGATTGTTATGATTAATACAATTCTGGTAATTATTTCATTATTACCCTAATAATTGCGCGGAAATCACCCAAAGAAATCTACAACAAACGTCATTTGGAGTATACTCTCACAAAGGCTATTATTCGCTAGATTTTTGCGTTTTTTGACTTTTGGGATGTTTTTCTTATACCTTTTTTATATATATATGGACACATTCCTGTTATTATCATCATGTCATTATCATGATTATCATCATTATTATCGTATCACATCATTATCATCATTATCATCATGATCATCATCATATCATCATTATTGCAATTATTATCATCATTATTGCAATTGTTATCATGATTATGTGGCCAATTATTGGAGTTATAGTTATATTTTGCAATAATACTAATAACCACAACAATAATCAATAGTTAATAAAATTAATAACAACAATAATAACGATTTTATAATATTATTTATATAATTATCTTAATAGCTATCGTTCTATTACTGTAATTCTACTGTTTAAATAATTATTTTTTTGCAATTATCCACCCTACCAGTACAACATTATCATAATGATGATAATAACAATAATAATAATAATAACAATATTATAAACCACTTAGCCTTATAATTTATAATTATTATACCTTATACTTATTATTATATTGTTATTAGTACAGATTATAATAGATTTTTTGGCATAATACTAATAATTAAGAATCAACTAGTAATAATAATAATAATCAATAATAATAATAATAATAATAATAATAAATTAATAATATAATAAATAATTTTAATAATATCACAAATGTTATCAAAATGCTCCTTTATTTCACTTTTATCATCATTATTGTTAAGCATTAATACACTTCTGTAATGTTTATCATTATTACCCTAATAATTGCCCGAACATAACAAAGAAACATCGAAAAAACGATTTATTTTGGAGTTCTACTCTCAAAAGGCTATTATTTCGCTAGATTTTGCCGCTTTTTCGACTTTGGGAATGTTTTTCTACTATACTCTTTTTTAATTATATATGGACACAATTCCTAGATTTATTATCATCATCATGATCATGATCATATCATTATTATCTATTCCTTATCATTATCATCAATTATCATCATTCTCATCATCATTATCATCATTATTGCAAGGTATTATCATCAATGATTGCAATTGGTATCATTATTATTGCCAATTATTGGGAGTTATAGTATATATTTTTACAATAATACTAAGAACCACAACCAATAATAATAGTATAACAAAATAATAACAATAATAACGCATTTTATATATTATTTATATCATTATCTTAATTAGTATCGTTATTAACTGTAATTAATTATTTTTTTTGCATTTTATAAGTAATTATTTTGGCAATTATACTACCAGTACAAATCAAATATAATGATGATAACAATAAGAATATCCAATGAAACAAGAGTATAACCACTAGCATAGTATTATCTACTACTTATACTTATTATTATTATTGTTATTATTAACAGATATAATATGATTTTGTGCCAAAATACAATAAATAAGATAATAGTAATAATAATAATAATAATAATATAATTAATAATAATAATAATAATAATAATAATAATACTAATAATAATAATACTAATAAAATTTTAATAATATTCAAAAGTTCAAAAGTTATCAAAATTCTCTTTATTCTCACTTTTATCATCATTCATTGTTATGATTAATACAATTAATTATGGTAATTATTATCCTTATTACCCTAATAATTGCGAAATCACCAAAGAAATCGAAAAAAGGTCCTTTGGAGTATACTCGCAAAAGGAATATATTTCGCTGGATTTTCGCCGCTTTTTCGACTTTTGGGAATGTCTGTAGTATACCTTTTTATATTATATATGGACACAATTCCTGTTTATTATCATCATCATTATGATGATTATATCATTATTATCGTGATCATCAATCATTATCATCAATTATCAGCATTATTCATCATACATTATCCATCATTATTGCAATTGATTATCATCATTATTGCAATTGTTATCATTATTATTGCAATTATTGGAGTCTATTAGTATATATTTTGCAAGTAATACTAAGAACACACAACAATAATAATAGTTAATAAACAATAATAATAAACAATAATAATGATTTTATAATTATTTATTCTATATCATTATCTTACATTAGATCGTTATAATGGTATTATTACTGGTCTTAATAATTATTTTTGAATTAACTGACCTAGCCCACAAATAAATAATAATGATCGATAATAACATATAATAATAATAAGTAACAATATTATAACCACTGAGCATTATATTATTATACTATACTTATTATTATTATTTTTATTATTCCAGACTATAATAGATTTTTGGCAATAATACTAATTAATAAGATAATAATAATAATAATAATAATAATAATAATAATAATTAATAATTAATAATTATTAATAATAATGAATAATAATAATAATAATTTTAAATAATATTGAAATGTTATCAAAATTCTCTTTATTCTCACTTTTATCATTTCATTATTGTTATTGATTAATACAATTTCTGGTAATTATTATCATTATTACCCTAATAATTGCCGAAATCACAAAGAAATCGACAAAAACGTCATTTTGGAGTGAGTTATACTCTTCAAAAGGCTATTATTTGCCCTAGATTTTGCCGCTTTTTCGACTTTGGGAATGTTTTTCTTATACCTGTTTTATAGTTATTATATGGACACAATTATGTATTATCATCATCCGTTAATCATGTTATCCATCCTTATTATGTTATCATCAATCAGTATCACCATTATCATCATCATTATCATCATTATTGCAATTATTATCATCATTACTGCAATTGTTATCATTATTATTGCCAATTAAATGGAGTTATAGTATAGATTTTTGCATAATACTAATAACCACAACAATAATAATAGTAATAACAAAATAATAACAATAATAACGATTTTATAATATTATTTTTATAGTCAGTATCTTAATTAGCTATAGTTATTACTGCTAATTAGTACTGTGTATAATAATTATTTTTGCAATATATTCTACCAGTAGCAAATAATAATAATGATGATAATAACAATAATAATACTAATAACAATATTATACAAGCACTAGCTATTAGGATTATTATACTTATACTTATTTATTATTATGTATTATTACAGAAGTGATAATAGATTTTTTTGGCAATGTACTAATAATAAGATAATAGTAATAATAATAATAATAATAATCATATTAATAATAATAAGAAGAATAAGATTATAATTATAAACTAATAACAATAATAATAATAATGAAAAAATAATATTTAATAATATTCAATGTTATCAAAAATCTCTTATTCTCACTTTTCTCATCATTATTGTTATGATTAATACACATCTGATAATTATTATCAGTATCTACCCTAATCATTGCCCGAAAATCACCAAAGAAATCGAAAAAACGTCATTGGAAGTATTCTCTCAAAAGGCTATATTTCGCTAGATTTTGCCGCCTTTTCGACTTTTGGGAAGTTTTTCTTATACCTTTTTTTATATTATATATGACACAATTTCTGTTTATTATCATCATCATTATCATGATTATCATCATGAGATTATCAGTATCCATCATTCATTATCATCATATCATCATCATATCATCATTATTGCAAGTATTATACATCATTATTGCAATTGTTATCATTATTATTGCAATTATTGGAGTCGTTATAGTATATATTTGAAATAATATAATAACCACAACAATAATAATGAGTAAAACAATAATAATAACAATAATAACGATTTTATAATTATAATTAATCATTATCTTAATTAGTATCGTTAGTATGTTAATATTACTGTCTATATAATTTATTTTTGCAATTATAATACCGTAGCTACAAATAATAATAATGATGATAATAACAAGAATAATACTACTAACAATATTATAACCACTAGCATTATTATTATTATACTTATACTTATATTATTATTGTTATTATTACAGATTATAATAGATTTTGGCCAATCAATAAGACTAATAATTAAGATAATAATAATAATAATAAGATAATTAATGAATAATAATAATCATAATAATAATTAAATAATAATAAATAATAATAATAATATAATGAGAATAATATTAATACAAAAGAATAATAATAATATAATGTGATAGAATAGTCAAATGTTATCAAAATTCTCTTTATCTCACTTTTATCATATTATTGTTATGATTAATACAATTCTGGTAATTTATTTATCATTATTACCCTAATATTGCCGAAATCACCAAAGAAAATCGAAAAAACGTCATTGTGGAGTATACTCCTCAAAAGGCGATTTTTGTAGATTTTGACGCCTTTTTGACTTTTGGGAAGTTTTTCTTATACCTTTTTTATATTATTATCATAGGACACAACTCCTGTTATTAATCATCATTATTCAAGGATTATCATCCGATTATTGATGCGTTATCTCATCATGTATCATAAGTATCATCATCATATCATCTTATTGCACTTATTATCATCATTATTGCAATGTTATATCATTATTATTGCAAACAAATATTGAGAGTTATAGTATATATTTGCGACGAATAATACTAATAACCGCAACAATAATAATAGTATAACAAAATAATAACAATATAACGATTTGTATAATGATTTATTTATTATATTAATCTTAATTAGTCATCGTAGTACATGTAATTATTACTGTTATAATAATTATTTTATTTGTGCCAATTATAGTACCAGCTACAAATAATAAAATGATGATTGATAACAATAATAATGACTAATAAAAATATTATAACCAATAGCCATTATTATTATTATACTATATACTCTTATTATTTTATTGTTATTTTACAACTATAATAGATTTTTTGGCCAATAATACTATAATTAAAATAGTAATAATAATAATAATAATAATCAATAATAATAATAATAATAATAATAATAATAATAATAATTTAATAATATTCAAATGTTATCAAAATTCTCTTCTATTCTCACTTTATCATCATTATTGTTTGATTAATACAATTCTGGTAATTATTATCATTATTACCGTAAAATTGCCGAAATCAAAAAGAAAATCGAAAAAAACGTCATTTGGGAGTATACTCTCAAAAGGCAGATTTCGCTAGATTTTGCCGCTTTTTCGACTTTTGGGAAGAATGTTTTTCTTATAACCTTTTTTATATTATATCTATGGACACAATTTCCTGCTTATTATCATCATCATTATCATCGATTACATATATTATCGTTACTAATCATCATTATCATCATTATCATCATTATTGCAATTATTAAAAAAATTCCCATCATTATTCAATGTTATCATTATTATTGCCAATTATTGGAGTTAATAGTATATAATTTTTGCAATAATGCTAATAAACCCACAACAAGATATAATAGTAATAACATAAATTAATAACAATGAATAACGATTTTGTATAATTATTGATTATATCCTTATCTTAATTAGTATCGTTGTTAATGGAAATTAGTACTGTTATAATAATTATTTTTGCAATTAGTACTACCAGTTACAAAAAATAAATAAATGATGATAATAACAAAATAAACTAAAACAATATTATAACACTAGCATTTAGCCATATTATTATTTATACTTATAATTATTATTATTATTGTTATTATTACAGATATAATCGGATTTTTTGGCAATAATACGATAATTAAGATAATAGTAATATTAATAATAATAATAATAATAATAATAATAATAATAATAATCAATAATAATAATAATTTTAAATAATATTCAAATGTTATCACAAATTCTCTTGATTCGTCAATTTAATCATCATTATTTTTTTATGATTAAGTACATATGCTGGTGATTATTATCAGTCATTACCCTAATAATTGCCGAAATCACCAAAAAAATCGAAAAAAACGTCATTTTGGAGTATATATACTCTCAAAAGGCTATATTTCGCTAGATTTTGCCGCTTTTTCGACTTTTGGGAATGTTTTTTTATACCTTTTTATATTATATATGGACACAATTCCTGTTATTATATCATATATATGATTATCATTATTATCGTTATCATCATATTCAATATTATCATTATCATCATTATCATATTATTGCAATTATTACCATCATTATTGCAATTGTTATCATTATTATTGCAATTTTGAGTATAGTATATTATTTGCAATAATACTAATAACCACAACAATAAAATAGTAATAACAATAAAATAAAAAATAACGATTTATAATAATTATTTATCATTATCTTAATTAGATCGTTATTACTGTAATTATTACTGTTATATAATTATCTTTGCAATTATACTACCAGTCCAAATAATAATAATGATAATAATAACAATAATAATACGAATAACAATATTATAACCACTAGTAGATTTTTTGGCAATAATACTAATAATTAAGATAATAGTAATAATAATAATAATAATAATAATAATAATAATAATAATAATAATAATAATAATATAATAATAATATTAATAATATTCAAATGTTATCAAAATTCTCTTTATTCTCACTTTTATCATCATTATTGTTATGATTAATACAATTCTGGTAATTATTATCATTATTACCCTAATAATTGCCGAAATCACCAAAGAAATCGAAAAAAACGTCATTTTGGAGTATACTCTCAAAAGGCTATATTCGCTAGATTTTGCCGCTTTTTCGACTTTTGGGAATGTTTTTCTTATACCTTTTTATATTATATATGGACACAATTCCTGTTATTATCATCATCATTATCATGATTATCATCATTATTATCGTTATCATCATCATTATCATCATTATCATCATTATCATCATCATTATCATCATTATTGCAATTATTACCATCATTATGCAATGTTATCATTATTATTGCAATTATTGGAGTTATAGTATATTTTTTTGAAAAAATACTAATAACCACAAAAATAAAAATATTTAATTTAACAATAATAATAAAAATTAATAACGTTTTTTAATAATTATTTTTCATTTTTTAATAGTATCGTTTTTTTATTTTAATTTTTTATTTTTAAAAATAATTTTTCTTTGCAATTATACTCCCAGCCCAAAAATAAAATAATGTTTAATAATAACAATAATAATACGAATAACAATTTTATAACCCTACCCTTATTATTATATTTGATACTTATTATTATTTTTTATTATAAATTTTAAAATATTTTTTTTGGCAATAATACTAAAATTTAAAGATAATAGTAATAATAATAATAAATAAATAATAAAAAATAAAAAATAAAAATTTAAATAATAATAAAAATAATAATAATAATAAAAATAATTTTCAAAGTTATAAAAATTCTCTTTTTCTCATTTTTACATCATTATGTTATGATTAATACAATTCTGGAAATTTTTATATTTTTACCCTAAAAATTTGCCGAAATCCCCAAAAAAATCAAAAAAAACGTCATTTTGGGTATACTCTCAAAAGGCTATATTTCGCTAGTTTTTGCCCCCTTTTCAAATTTTTGGGAATGTTTTTTTTCCCTTTTTATTTTATATATTGGACAAAATTCCTTTTATTATCACCCATATTTTTATGTTTATCTTTAATTATTATTGTTATCATCATCATTATCATCATTATCTTTTCATCATTTATCATCATTTTTGGCAATTATTCCCTTTCATTATTGAAAATTTTTAATTCATTTTTAAATTAAAATTATTGGATTTATAGATATTTTTTTGAAATTTAATACTAAAAACCCAAAAAAAATAATAATAGTAATAACAAAAAATAATAACAATAAAAAACGATTTTATAAAAATTTTTTTTATATAATTATTTTAAATTAGTATCTTTATTCTGTAATTAAAATGTTATAATAATATCTTTAAATTATACTACCAGCCCAAAATTAATAATAAGGATAATAATAACAATAATAATACGGAAAAAACAATATTATAACCACTAGCATTTTTATTTTAAACTTAATTTAATTATTATTTTTATTATTACAGTTATAATAAATTTTGGGGCAAAAAATACTAAAAATTAAAAGCAATAGTAATAATAATAAAAAAATAATAAATAAAAATAATAATAATAATAATAATAAAATAATAATAAAAATTAAAAAATAAATATTAAAGTTTTTCAAAAAAATTCTTTTTATTCCATTTTTAAAACATTTTTTTATGTTTAATACAATTTGGAATTATTATCATTATTACCCTAATAATTGCGAAATCACCAAAGAATCGAAAAATTTTGGTATATTCAAGCTTTTTCTAGATTTTGCTTTTTTCGACTTTTTGAATTTTTTCTACTTTTTTATTTATATGGACAATTCCTGTTATATCATATATTTATTATCATCATTATTACTTATCATCATCATTATTTCTATTCATTATCATCATTATTCATTTTTCAATTATTCATCATTATTGAATTATATATATTATTCATATTATAATATATATATATTTTAAATAATAATAATACACAAATAATAATATAATAACAATAATAATAACAATAAAACGATTTTATATAATTTTAATATTATTAATTATATATTTTGTAATTATTACGCATAATAATATATCTTTGCAATTATACTAATCCAAATAATAATAATGATATTAATAACAAATTATTATAATAACATATTTAACATATTATTATTATTTTTATTTACTTTATTATTATTTTAATATTAATTAATATAATTTTTTGGCAATAATAATAATAAATAATAATATAATAATAATAATAATTAATAATAATAATAATAATAATAATATAATAATAATAATAATAAAAATAATTAATAATATAATAATAATATTTATTTAATGTTAAATATTTATATTTATATATTCATATATTTTACAATATTACAAAATTCTGAATTTTATATTTACCTCATAATTCAATTCCCAAAGAAATCGATTATTCATTTTGGACTTTTCTTAAAAGTTATTTCGTAATTTTGATTCTTACTTTGAATTTTTTCTTATACCTTTTATTTATATATTTTATAAATTCTTTATATCATCACATTATCATATTATCATCATTATTATTTACATCATATTATTTATCATCATTATATCATTTATTGTATTATTATATTTTTGCAATAATTACAATTACATATTATTGCAATTATGGATTATAATAAATTTTTTGAATTATTAATTACCTAACATAATATATTAACAATAATAATAAATAACATTTAATTTAATTATACTAATCAATTATTATATAATAATTAAATAAAAATTTAATATAACCAACAAATATTAACTATTATATTATAATTATTATATTATACTTATTATTATTATATTATTATTATATAATTTTATGATAATATAATAATTAATAATAATAATAATAATAATAATAATAATAATAATAATAATAATAATAATGATATTAATAATTTCAAATTTTATCAATTTCTCTTTTTCTCACTTTTATCATCCATTATTGTTATGATTATACAATTCTGGTAATTATTATCATTATTACCTAATAATTTGCGAAATCACCAAAGAACTCCGAAACAACGTCATTTTGGAGTTCTCTCAAAGGCTATATTTTCGCTAAGATTTTTTGCCGCTTTTTCGACTTTGGGATGTTTTTCTATACCTTTTTTTGATAATTATGGATGGACACAATTATTCCTGTTTTATCATCATCATTATCATGATTATCATCATTATTATCGTTATCATCATCATTATCATCTATTATCATCCATTAAATCATCATCATTATCAGCATTATTGCAATTATTACCATCATTATTGCAATTGTGATCATTTATTAATTGCAATTATTGGAGTTATAGTATAATATTTTTGCAATAAATACTAATAACCCAACAAACTAATAATAGTAATTAACAATAATAAATAAACAATAATAACGAGTTTTATAAGAATTAATTTATATCATTATCTTAATTAGTTGATGTTTTACTGTAAATTTTACTGTTTATAATAGTTATCTTTGGCATTAATACTAGCCAGTCCAAATAATAATAATGATAATATAACAATATAATACGAAATAAACAATATTATAACCACTATGCATTATTATTATTATACTTATACTTATTATTATATTGTTATTATTCAGGTTTATAATAGATTTTTTTGGCATAATACTATAATTAAGATAATGTAATAATTAATAATAAATAATAATAATAATAATAAGATAATTAATATGAATAATATAATAATAATAATAACATATATTAATAATTATTCAAATGTTATCAAAATTCGCTTTATTCTCACTTTTAATCATCATTAAATTGTTATGATTAATACAATTTTCTGGTAATTATTATCATTATTACCCTAATTAATTGCCCGAAATCCCAAAGAATCGAAAAAAAAACGTCATTTGGAGTATACTCTCAAAAGGCTATTTTCGCTAGATTTTGGCCGTCTTTTTTTCGCTTTTGGAATGTTTTCTTATATACCTTTTTTTATATTATCTATGGACACAATTCCTGTATGATCATCATCAATTATCATGATTATCACATTATTATCCGTTTATGCATCATTATTATCATCATTTACACATTTCTCAACTCATCACTTTATCATCATTTTGCAATTATTACCATCATTATTGCAATGTTTACTCATTAATTATTGGCAATTATTGGAGTTATAGTATATATTTTTGCAATAAATACAATAACCACAACAATAATAATAGTAAATAACAATATAATAACAATAAAACGAGTTTATAATAATTTTTAATATCATTATCTTATTAGTATCGGTTATTACTGTAATTATTACTGTTAAAAATTATCTTTGCAAGTTATCTACAGGCCAAATATAATAATGATATAATAAAATAATAATACGCATAACAAATATTTATAACCCTAGCATTATTATTATTATACTTATACTTTAGTTATTAATTATTGTTATTATTAACCGTTATAATAGATTTTTTTGGCAATAATACTAATAATTAGATATATAGTAATAATAATAATCATAATACTAATTATAATAATATAAAGATTAATAATAATAATAATAATATAATAATAATAATAATAATATTAATCAATATTCAATTTATCAAAATTTGCTCTTTATTCTCACGTTTATCATCATTATTGTTTATGATTATACAATTCTGGTAATTATTTCATTATTACCCTAATAATTGCCGAAATCACCAAAATCGAAAAAAACGTCAATTTTGGAGTATACTCTCAAAGGCTATATTTCGCTAGATTTTTTGCCGCTTTTTCGACTTTTGGGAATGTTTTTCTTTATACCATTTTTTTTATATTATTAGGGGACACAATTCTGTTAGTATCATCATCATTATCATGATTATCATCATTATTATCGGGTTTATATCATCATTATCACATTATCATCATCATTATTCATCATTACTCATCAGTATTTGCAATTATTAACCATCATTATTGCATTGGTTATCATTATTAGGGTTTTTTTTTTTTTTGGGGCAATTATTGGCGTATAGTAATATATTTTTGCAATACTACTAATAAACCCCAAACAAATAATCATAGTAATAACAATAATATACAATATACGAGTTTTTATACTAAATTATTTATATCATTATCTTAATTATATCGTTATTACTGTATTATTACTGTTATAATAATTATCTTTTGCAATTATACACCAGTCCAAATAATAATAATATAATACTAACAATAATAAACGAATAACATATTTAAACCACTAGCTTATATTATTATACTTATACTTATTATTATTATTGTTATTATTACAGTTATAATAGAATTTTTTTGGCATAATACTAATAATTAAGATAATAGTAACATATAATAATATATAAATAATAATAATAATAATTAATCATAATAATAATAATAAGAATAATAATTTAATAATATTCAATGTTATACAATTCTCTTTATTCGCACTTTTATCATTCAGTATTGTTATGATTAATACCATTCATGGTAATTATTATCATTATTACCCTAATAATTGCCGAAATCACCAAAGATCAAAAAAACGTCATTTTGGAGTATACTCTCAAAAGGCTCTATTTCGCTAGATTTTTGCAGCGTTTTTTTTCCGACTTTTGGGAATGTTTTTCTTATACCTTTTTTTATATTATATATGGACACAATTCTGTTATTATCATCATCATTATAATGATTACCATCATTATTATCGTTATCATCATCATTTCATCATTATCCATCATTATCAATCATCATTATCAATCATTATTTGCAATTGTTACCATGCATTATTGCAATTTGTTATCATTTTATTGCAATTATTGGACTTATAGTATATATTTTGCAATGATACTAATACAGCCACAACAATAATAATAGTAATAACAATTAATAATAATAAAACAATAATAAAACGAGTTTTATAATAATTATTTATATCATTATCTTAAATAGTATCGTTATTACGTAATTATTACTGTTATAATAATTATCTTTGCATTATACTACCAGTCCAATAATATAAATGATAATAATAACAATACTACTACTAATACAATCTTCTAACCACAGCATTATTTATTATTATACTTATACTATAATTATTATTATTGTTATTATTACAGTTTATATAGTTTTTTTGGCAATATACTAATAATTAAGATAATAGTAATAAAATAATAATATAATAATAATAATAAAAATTTTTAAAATTAAATATAAATAATAATAATTAAATATATTAATAATATTCAAATGTTATCAAAATTCGCTTTATTCTCACTTTATCATCATTATTGTTTATGATTAATACAATTCTGGTACTTATTAGCATTATACCCTAATAATGCCGACATCACCAAAGAAATCGAAAAAAACGTCATTTTGGAGTATACTCTCAAAAGCTATATTTCGCTAGATTTTGCTGCTTTTTTTCGACTTTTGGGAATGTTTTTTCTTCTACCTTTTTTAGATTATATATGGACACCAATTTTCCTGTTATTATCATCATCATTATCATGATTATCATCATTATTATCTGTTATCATCATCATTATCATCATTGATCATCATTATCATCATCCTTATCATCATTATTGCTTAGTACCATCATTATTGCATTGTTATCATATTATTGCAATATATTGGTTATAGTATATATTTTTGCAATCATACTAATAACCGCAACAATAATAATATAATAACAATAATAATTAAACAATAATAACGGGATTTAAAATAATTATTTAATCATTATCTTAATTAGTATCGTTATTACTGTAATTAATTACTGTTATATAATTATCTTTGGGCAATTATACTACCAGTCCACAATATAATAATGATAATAATACCAATAATAATACGAATAACAATATTATAACAACCTAGCATTTGATTCTTATACTTATCTTATTATTATATTGTTAGTATTACAGTTATAATAATTTTTTTTGGCAATAATACTATATTAAAAGATAATAGTAATAATACTATAATATAATAATAATAATAATAATATAGTAATAAATAATATAATAATAATAATATTTAATAATATTCAAATGTTTATCAAAATTCTCTTTATTCTACTTTTATCATCATTATTGTTATGATTTAATACAATTCATGGGATTATTTATCATTATTCCCCTAATAATTGCCGAAATCACCAAGAAATCGAAAAAACGTCTTTTTGGAGTATACTCTCAAAAGGCTATTTTTCGCTAGATTTTGCCGCTTTTTCGACTTTTGGAGAATGTTTTTTCTTATACCTTTTTTATCATTATATATTGACACAATTCCTGATATATTAATCATCATCATTAATCATGATATATCATCATTTAGTATCGTTATCATCATCATTCATCATCATTATCATCATTATCACATCATTATCATCATTATTGCAATTATTACCATCATTATTTGTCAATTGTTATCATTATTATTGCAATATTGGAGTTATAGTATATATTTTGCAATATAACTAATAACCACAACAATAATAATAATATAACATAAATAATAACCATAATAACGATTTATAAATAATTATTTATATCTTATCTTATTAGTATCGTTTTTATTACTGTAAATTATTACTGTTATTATTAATCTTTGCAATTCTACTACCATCCAATTAATACTAATGATAATAAAACCAATATAATCCGAATAACAAGATTATAACCACTAGCATTATATTATTATACTTATACTTATTATTAATTATTGTTTATTATTACAAGTTATACATAGATTTTTTGGCATACTGAATAATAATTAAGATAATAGTTAATAATAACTAATAATACGAATAATAATATAATAATAATAATACTAATATAATCAATAATAATAATAATAATATTAATAATATTACAAATGTGATCAAAATTCCTCTTTATTTTCTCACGTTTTATCAATCATTATTGTTATGATTAATACAATTTCTGGTAATTTATTATCATTATTACCCTAATAATTGCCGAAATCACCAACGAAATCGAAAAAACGCCATTTTGGAGTATAATACTTCAAAAGCTATATTCAGCTAGATTTTGCCGGCTTTTTCGACTTTTGGGAATGTTTTTCGTATAACACTTTTTTATATTTATATATGGACACATTCCTGTTCTTAGCATCATCATTATCATGACTTATCATCCTTATTATCGTTATCATCATCATTATCATCATTCTCATCATCATTATCATCATTGATCATCATTATTGCAATTATTACCGATCATTATTGCAATTGTTATCATTATTATTGCAATTATTTGGAGTTATATATATATTTTTGCAAATAATACTATAACCACAACAATAATAATAGTAAATGACAATAATAATAACAATAATAACGAGTTTATATAATTATTTATTCATTATCTTAATTAGTATCGTTATTACTGTAATTATTACTGTTTCATAATTATCTTTGCAATATATACTACCAGTCCAAATAATAATAATGATAATAATACATAATATACGAATAACATATTTATAAACCACTAGCATTATTATTTTATACTTTACTTATTATTATTAATTGTTATTTATTACGTTTATAATAGATTTTTTTGGCAATAATACTAATAATTAAGTAAATATAATAATAATAATATAATACTAATAATCATAAAATAATAATATAATAATAATATCATAATCATAATAATATTTAATAACATTCAAATGTTATCAACAATTCTCTTTATTCTCACTTTTATCATCATTATTAGTTATATGATTAAATACAATTCTGGTAATTATTCTCATTATTACCTAATCATTTGCCGCAATCACCAAGAAATCGAAAAAACGGTCATTTTGGAGTATACTCTCAAAAGGCTAATTTCGCTAATTTCGCGCGCTTTTTCGACTTTTTGGAATGTTTTTCTTATAACCTTTTTTTATATTATATATGGACACAATTCACTGTTATTATCATCAGGCATTATCATGATGATCAATCATATTATCGTTTATCATCATCATTATCATCATTATCATCATCATTAAATCCCCCCCCATCATTATCATCATTTTGCAATATTACCATCATTTTGCCAATTGTTTATCATGATTATTGCAAATTATTGGAGTTATAGTTATATTTTTGCAATAATACTAATAACCACAACAATACATAATAGTAAATAACATAATAATAACATAATACGAGTTTTATAATAATTATTTATTCAATTATCTTAATTAGTATCGTTAGTACTGTAATTATTACTGTTAATATAATTATCTTTTTTTGCATTATAATACTACCAGTCCTAAATATAATAATGTAATAATAACAATAATAATACGAATAACATATTAAAACACTGCATTATTATTCTTAAGACTTATACTTATTATTATTATTGTTATTCTTACAGTTATAATAGATTTTTTGGCAATAATACTAAAATTAAGATAATAGTTAATAATATAATAATAATAATACATAATAATATAATAATAATAATAATATAATAATAAAATAATATTAATAATATTCAAATGTTATCAAAATTCTCTTTAATTCTCACTTTATCATCATTATTGTTAGATTAATACATTCTGGTAATTATATCATTATACCCTAAATAATTGCCGAAATCACCAAAGAAAATCGAAAAAACGTTCATTTTTGATATACTCTCAAAAGGCTATATTTCGCTAGATTTTGCGCATGCTTTTTCGACTTTTTGGGAATTTTTTTCTTATACCTTTTTTATATTGATATATGGACAACAATTCCTGTTATTATCATCATCATTAGCATATTAATCATCATTATTATCGTTATCATCATCATATCATCATTGCATCATTATCATCATTATCATCATCTTATCATCATTATTGCAATATTACCGATATTATGCAATTGTTTTCATTATTATTGCAATTATTGGAGTTATAGTATATATTTTTGCACTAATACGAATAACCACACATATAATAGTAATACAATAATCAATAACAATAATAACGATTTATAATAATTATTTTATATCATTATCTTTAAGTAGTACGTTATTACTGTATTTATTACTGTTTAATACTTATCTTTGCAATTATACTAACTACCATCCAAATAATAAATAATGATAATAAATAAAAAACAATAATATACGAATAAACATATTATAACCACTAGCATTAATTATATTATACTTATACGTATTATTAGTATTGTTATTATTACAGTTATAATAGATTTTTGCAATAATACTAATAATTTAAGATAATAGTACTAAATAAATAATAATAATCATAATAATTAATAATAATAATATAATAATACTACTCATAATAATAATAATAATAATAATATTATAATATTCAAATGTTATCAAAATTCTCTTTATTCTCACTTTTATCATCGATTATTGTTATGATTAATACAATTCTGGTAATTATTATCATTCTTATCCCTAATATTTGCCGAAATCACCAAAGAATCGAAAAAACGTCATTTTTTGGAGTATCTCTCAAAAGGAGCTATATTTCGCTAGATTTTTTCCGCTTTTTTTTTCGGGGGGGGGGGGGGGGGGGGGACTTTTGGAATGTTTTTTTTCTTATACCTTTTTTATATTATATCTTGACACAATTCCGTTATTATCATCATCATTATCATGATTAGCATCATTATTATCGTTATCAATCATCATTATCTCATTATCATCATTATCCTCTTCATTATCATCATATCATCATTATTGCATATTACCATCATTATTGCAATTGTTATCATTATTATTGCAATTATTGGAGTTATAGTATAATATTTTTTGCATAATAACTAATAACCACAACAATAATAATAGTAATAACAATATAATACACATATAAACGATTTAGATAATTATTTATATCATTATCTAATTAGTATCGTTATTACTGTAATTATTACTGTTATAATAATTATCTTTGCAATTTATCCTACCAGTCACAAATAATAATATGATAAAATAACAATAATAAACGACTAACAATATTATCCACTAGCATTATTTAGTATTAATACTTATACTTATTATTATTATTGTTATTATTACAGTTATAATAATTTTTTGGCATAATACTAATATAAGATAATAGTAATAATAATAATAATAATATAATAATAATAATAATAAATAAGAATAATAAATCTAATAATAATAATATTCATTAATAATTTCAAATGTTATCAAAATTTCTCTTTATTCTCACTTTTATCACATTATTGTTATGATTAATACAATTCTGGTAATTATTATCATGATTACCCTAGATAATTTGCCGAAATCACCAAAGAAATCGAAAAAAACGTCATTTTGGAGTATACCTCAAAGGCTATATTTCGCTAGATTTTTGCCGCTTTTTTCGCTTTTGGAATGTTTTTTCTTATACCTTTTTTATATTATTTGGACACCATTCCTGTTATTATCATCATCATTATCATGGATTAGCTCATTCTTTATCGTATCATCATCATTATCATCATTAATCATCAGCATTATCATCATTATCATCATTATTGCAATTATTACCATCATTATTGGCAATTTTATCACATTATTTATTGCAATTATTGGAGTTAAGTATATATTTTTGCAATAATACTAATACCCACCACAATAATATAGTAACTAACATAATATAACATAATACCGATTTTATAATAATTATTTATATCATTATCTTTAATTATATCTTATTACTGTAATTATTACTGTTATAATAATTATCTTTGCAATTATACTACATTCCAAATAATAATAATGATATAATAACCAATATAATAGCGAATACATATTATAACCCTAGCATTAATTATTATTATACGTATACTTATATTATTTATTGTTATTATTATCAGGTTATAATACTTTTTTTTGGCATAATACTAATATTAAGATAATATAATAATAATAATAATCATATAATAATAATAATAATAAATATAAAATAATAAAATAATATAATAATAATATATATTATTTCAAATGTTATTCAAAATTCTCTTTATTCTCACTTTTATCATCATTATTGTTATGAGTAATAACAATTCTGGTAATTATTATCATTATTACCCTAATATTTGCCGAATCACAAAGAATCGGAAAAACGGTCATTTTGGAGTATACTGCTCAAAAGTCTATATTTCGCTAGATTTTGCCGCTTTTTCGGACTTTTGGGAATGTTTTTCTATACCTTTTTTTATATTATATTAATGGAACACAATTCCTGTTATTATCATCACATTATCATTTATCATCATTATTTCGTTATCCATCATCATTATCATCATTATCATCATTATCCTCATCATTATCATCAATATTGCATTATTAACCATCGATTATCTGCAATTGTTATCATTATTATTGCAATTATTGGAGTATAAGTATATATTTTTCAATATACTAATAACCACAACAATAATAATAGTATAACAATAATAAATAACAATAATAACGAGTTTTATATAATTATTTATATCATTATCTTAATTAGTATCGTTATTACTGTAATTATACTGTTATAATAATTATCTTTGCAATTATACTACCTCAGTCAATAATAATACTGATAATAATAACAATAATAATACAATAACAATATTAAATATACCACTAGCATTATTATTATTATACTATATACGTATATTATTATTGTTATTATTAACGTTATAATAGATTTTTTGGCAATCAATCTAAATAATTAAGATTAATAGTAATAATAATAATAATATAATACAATAATAATATAATTATAATATAATAATAATAATAATAATAATAATATATCAATATATTAATAAGTTTCAAATGTTATCAAAATTCTCTTTATTCTCACTTTTAATCACATCAGTATTGTTTGTTAATACAATTCTGGTAATTATTATATTATTTACCCTAATAATTCCGAAATCACCAAAGAATCGGAAAAAACGTCATGTTGGAGTATACTCTCAAAAGGCTATATTTCGCTAGATTTTGCGCTTTTTTCGACTTTTGGGAATGTTGTTTCTTATACCTTTTTTATATTATATATTGGAACACAATTTCCTTTTATTATCATCATCATTATCATGATTATCATCATTATTATCGTTATCATCATCATATCATCAATTATCCTCATTATCATCATCATTATCATCTTATTGCAATTATTACCATCATTATTGCAATTGTTATCATTATTATTGCAATTATTTGGAGTTATAGTATATATTTTTTTGCAATAAGACTAATACCACAACAATAATAATAGTAATAACAATAATAATAACAATAATAACGAGTTTATAATAATTATTTATATCTTATCTTAATTAGTAAATCGTTATTACTGTAATTATTACGTTAATAATAATTATCTTTGCACTTATACTACCAGTCCAATAATAATAAGATAATAATAACAATAATAATACGAATAACATATTTATAACCACTAGCAATTATTATTATATCTTATACTTATTAATTATTATGTTATTATTACAGTTAACTAGATTTTTTTGGCAATATACTAATAATTAAGATATAGTAATAATAATAATGAATAATAATAATAATAATAATAATTAATAATATATAATATATAATACTAATTAAAAATTATTTTAAAAATAATATTCAAATGTTATCAAAAAATTCTCTTTATTCTCACTTTTATCATCATTATTGTTATGATTCATACAATTCTGTAGTTTTATCATTATTACCCTAATAATTTGCCGAAATCACCAAAAGAAATCGAAAAAACGTCCATTTTGGAGTATACTCTCAAAAGGCTACATATTTCGCTAGATTTTGCCGCTTTTTCGACTTTTGGGAATGTTTTTTCTTATACCTTTTTATATTATATATGGACACAATTCCTGTTATTATCATCATCATTATCATGATTATCATCATTATTTATCGTTAATCCATCATCATTATCAATCATTAATCAGCATTATCATCATCATTATCATCATTATTGCATTATTACAATCATTAAATTGCAATTGTTTATCATTATATTGCAATTATTGGAGTTATAGTAAGATTTTTGCAATAATCCTAATAACCACAACAATAATAATAGTAATAACAAATAATAATAACAATAAATACAACGAGTTTTAATATTTATTTATATCATTACTTAATTAGTATCGTTTATTACTGTAATTATTACTGTTATAATATTATCTTTGCAATTTACTACAGTCCAAATAATAATAATGGGATATAATAAACAATAATATACGAAAACAATATGATAACCACTAGAATTATTTATTATTATACTTATACCTTATTTATTATTATTGTTATTCTTACAGTTTATAATAGATTTTTTGGCCATAATAATACTAATAATTAAGATAATAGTAATAATAATATAATAAATAATATAATAATACTAATAATAAAATAATATATAATAATAATAATTATTAATAATATTCAAATGTTATCAAAATTCTCTTTATTCTCACTTTTATCATCATTATTGTTATGATTCATACAAATTCTGGTAATTCTTATCATTATTACCCTAATAATTGCCCGAAATCACCAAGAAATCGAAAAAAACGTCTTTTTGGAGTATACTCTCAAAGGCTATATTTCGGCTAGATTTTGCGCTTTTTTCGACTTTTGGGAATGTTTTTCTTATACCTTTTTTTTCTATTATATATTGACACATTTCCTGTTATTTATCATCATCATTATCATGATTAGCCATCATTATCTATCGTATCATCATCATTACATCACAATTATTCATCATCATTATCATCATTAACATCATTATTGCAATTATGACCATCATTATTGCAATTGTTTTATCATTATTATTGCAATTATTGGAGTTATATATATATTTTTTCAATAATACTAATAACCACAACAATAATAATAGTAATACAATAATAATATAACATAATAACGAGTTATAATAATTATTTATATCTTAGCTTATTAGTATCGTTATTACTGTGATTATTACTGTTTATAATATTATCTTTGCAATTATACTACCGAGTCCAAAGAATAAATAATGATAATAATAACTAATAATAATACAATAACAATATTTATACCACTAGCATTATTATTATTATACTTATACTTATTATTATTATTGTTATTAATTACAGTGTATAATAGATTTTTTGGCAATAATACCATAATTAAGATATAGTAATATAAATAATAATAATAATATAATCATAATATACATTAATAATATAATAATAATAATAATATAATAATAATATTAATAATATTCAATGAGATGTTTATCAAAATTCCTCTTATTTACTCACTTTTATCATCATTATTGTTATTTATTAATACAATTCTGGTAATATTATCATTTATTACCCTACTAATTGCCGAATCACCAAAGAAATCGAAAAAACCTTCCTTTGGAGTATACTCTCAAAAGGCTATATTTCGCTAGATTTTGCCCGCTTTGTCGACATTTTGGAATGTGTTTTCTTATACCTTTTTTTTATATTTATATGGACACAATTCCTGTTAGTTATCATCATCATTATCATGATTATCACATTATTATCGTTATCATCATCATTATCATCATTATCCATCATCATTATCATCATTATCATCAATATGCAATATTACCATCCTTTATTGCAATTGTTTATCATTATTATTGCAATTATTGGAGTTTATAGTATATATTTTTGCAATAATACTAATAAACCACAACATAATAATAGTAATAACAATAGATAACAATAATAACGGAGTTTATAATAATTATTTATATCATTATCTTAATTAGTATCGTTATTACTGTAATTCTTACTGTTAAAATAATTATCTTTGGCAATTATACTACCAGTCCAAATAATAATAATGATAATATACAATAATAATACGAATAACAATATTATCACCACTAGCGTTTATTATTTTTACTTATACTTATTATTATTATTGTTATTATTACAGTTATAATAGATTTTTTGCAATAATACTCATAATTAAGTAATTAGTAATACTAATAATAATACATAATAATCATAATCTAATAATAATAATAATATCATAATAATAATAATAATATTAATAATATTCAAATGTTATCAAATTCTCTTTATTCTCACTTGTTAAATCATCATTATTGTTATGATTAATACAATTCCTGGTAATTATTATCATTATTCCCTAATAATTGCCGAAATCCCAAAGAATCGAAAACGGTCATTTGGAGTATATACTCTCAAAAGGCTATATTTCGCTAGATTTTGCCGCTTTTTTTCGACTTTTGGGAATGTTTTTCTTATACCTTTTTTTTATATTATATATGGACACAATTCCTGTTGATTATCATCATCATTATCAGATTATCATCATTATTATCGTTTATCATCAATCATTATCATCATTATCATCATCATTATCATCATTATCATCATTATTGCAATTATTACCATCATTATGCAATTGTATCATTTTATTGCAATTATTGGAGTTATAGTAAATATATTTTTGCAATAATCTAATACCACAACAATAATAATAGTAATTAACAATAATAATACAATATACCGATTTATAATAATTCTTTATATCATTATCTTAATTGTATCGTTATTACTGTAATTATATTACTGTTATAATAATTATCTTTGCAATTGATACTACCAGTCCAAATATAATAATGATAATAATCAACAATAATAATACGAAGAACATATTATAACCACTAGCATTATTATTATATAGCTTATACTTATTATTATTATTGTTATTATTTACAGTTATAATATATTTTTTGGCATAATACTAATAATTAGATAATAGTAATAATAATAATAATAAATACTAATAATAATTAATAATAATAAATATAATAATAAACGAATCTGAATAATAATAAGTAATATTCAAATGTTATCAAAATTCTCTTTATCTCACTTTTATCATCATTATTGTTTATGACTTAATACAATTCTGGTAATTACTAATCATTATTACCCTAATCAATTGCCGAAATCACCAAAGAAATTCGAAAAAAACGTCATTTTGGGAGTATACTCTCAAAAAGCTGATATTTCGCTAGATTTTGCCGCTTTTTCCGACTTTTGGGAATGTTTTTCTTATACCTTTTTTATATTATATATGGACACAATTCTGTTATTATCATCATCATTATCAGATTATCCATACATTATTACGTTATCAATCATCATTATCATCATTATCATCATTATCATCATCATCATTATCATCATTATTGCACAAATTATTACCATCATTATTGCAATTTGTTATCATTATTAATGCAATTATTGGAGTTATAGTATATCTTTTTTGCAATAATATAATAACCACAACACATAATATAGTAATAACAATAATATAACAATAATAACGATGTTTTATATAATTATTTATATCATTATCTTAATTAGTATCGTTATTACGGGGGTAATTATTACTGTTTATAATAATAATTATCTTTCAATTATATACAGTCCGAATAATAATAATGATAATAATACAATAATAATACGAATACCAATATTATAACCACTAGCCATTATTATTATTATACTTTATACTTATTATTATTATGTTATTATTACAGTTATAATAGATTTTTTGGCAAATAATACTATAATTAAATAAAGTAAGAATAATAATAATAATAATAATAATAATATTATTATATTTACAATAAAAAAATAATATAATAATATAATTAATAATAATAATAGATTATAATATTAAATGTTATCAAAATTCTTCTTTATTCTCACTTTTATTCATCATTATTGTATGATTATACATTCCTGGTAATTATTATATTATTACCCTAATAATTGCGAAAATCACCAAAGAAATCGAAAAAAAAAACGTCATTTTGGAGTATACCTCAAAAGCTATATTTCGCCTAGATTTTGCCGCTTTTTTTCGACTTTTTGGGAATGTTTTTTCTTATTACCTTTTTTTATTTATATATGGTACACAATTCCTGTTTTATCATCATCATTATCATGATTACATCATTTATTATCTTATCACATCATCATTATCATCATTATCATCATTATCATCATCATTATTCATCATATTGCAATTATTACCCATCATTATTGCAATTGTTAGCATTATTATTGCAATTATTTGGAGTTATAGTATTATTTTTGCAATAATACTAATAACCACAACAATAATAATAGTAATAACAATAATATACACTACTAACGATTATAATAATTATTATATCATTAATCTTAATTAGTATCGTTATTACTGTAATTATTACTGTTATAATATTATCTTGGCAATTCGACTACCAGTCCAAATAATATTGATAATAATAACAATAATAATACGAATAACAATTTATAAACCCCTAGCAATTATTATTATTATACTTATATTATTATTATTATGTTGTTATTATTACAGTTTAATAGATGTTTTTGGCAATATACTAATAATTAGATAATAGTAATAATAATAATAATAATATAATAATAATAATAATAATAATAATAATAATAATAATAATAATAATATTATAATATTCAAATGTTATCAAAATTCTCTTTATTCTCACACTTTTATCATCATTATTGTTATGATTAATAAATTCTGGTAATTAAATTATCATTATTACCCTAATAATTGCCACATCACCAAAGAAATCGAAAAAACGTCATTTGGAGTATCCTCTCAAAAGCTATATTTTTCGCTAGATTTTTGCCGCTTTTCGACTTTTGGAGGAATGTTTTTCTTATACCTTTTTTAATTATATATTGGGGAGACACAATTCTGTTATTATCATCATCATAATCAGGATTATCATCATTATTATCGTTATCATCTCATTTTCATCATTATCATCATCATTTCCATCATTATCATCATTATTGCAAATTATTACCATCATTATTGAAATTGTTATCATTTTATTGCAATTATTTGTGGGAGTTCTAGTAATATATTTTTGCAATAATACTATAACCACACCAATAAATAATAGTAATAACAATAATATAACATAATAAACGAGTTTTATAAATAATTATTTTATATCATTATCTTAATAGTATCGTTATTTACTAGTAATTATTAACTGTATAAATAATTAGTCTTTGCAATTATACTACCAGTCCAAATAATATAATCTGATAATACTACAATAATAAATACGAATAACAATATTCTAACCCTAGCATTATTATATTATACTTATCCTTTTATTATTTTGTTTTATTACAGGTTTATAATGATTTTTTTTGGGCAATAATACTACTATTAAGATAATAGTATAATACATAATAATTATAATAATAATATACATAATAATAATAATTAATATAATTAATACATAAATAATTAATATTAATAATATTCAAATGTTCTAAAATTCTCTTTATTCTCACCTTTTATCATCATTATTGTTATGATTAGTACAATTCTGGTAATATATTATCATTATTCCTAATATTGCCCGAAATTCACCAAAGAAATCCGAAAAAACGTCATTTTTTGGAGTATACTCTCAAAGGCGATTTCGCTAGAATTTTGCCGCTTTTTCGCCTTTTGGGAATTGTTTTTCTTATTATACCTTTTTTTATATTATATATGGACAACAAATTCCTGTTATTATCATGATCATTAGCATGATTATCATCATTATTATCGTTATCATCATGATTATCATGTTTATCATGTTTATCATCATCATTTTCATCTTTATTGCAATATTACCATCATTTTGCAATTGTTTATCATTATTATTGCAAATTATTGGGTTTCGATTATAATATTTTTGCAATAATACTAATAACCACAACAATAATAATTACTACAATAATAAAACAATAATAAAACGGTTTATAATAATTATTTATATCATTATCTTAATTTTTTATTACTTAATTACTGTTTTTTATTTTCAATTATTAAGTAAAAAATAATATTTTTTTTTTTTTCAATAAAAATTTTATAACACATTATTATTTTTATAATTTATACTTAAAATTTTTATTTTATTTATTCATTATTTTTTTGGAAAAATCAAATTTAAAGAAATATTTAAAAATAATATAAAAAATAAAATAATATAATAATAAAATAATAATAAATATAATAAAAAAAATTTTAATAATTTCAAATTTAAAAATTTTTTATTTACTTTTAAATAATTTTTTTTTTAATAAAATTTTAAATTATTTTTAAAAATAAAAGAAATAAAAAATGAAAAATTTTTTATAATTTAAAAAATATTTTCCAATTTTCCCTTTTTTTTTTTTGGGGGGTTTTTTTTTATACTTTTTTTTAAAAATTTATACAAATTCCCTTTTTTTTTTCCCCAAAATGAAAAACTTTTTGGGGTTTTTAAAACCTTATCCAATTTTTTTTCACTTTTAATTTTTTCTTATTTATTATTGCAATTTTTATTTTTTTGAATTTTTATTTTTAGTATATTTTTTTTTCAAAAATACAAACCCCAAAACATAAAATAAATAAAAAAAATCAAAAATAAATTTAAAAAAATTTTATTTATATCTTTTTTAATTATATTTTATTTTTGAAAATTTTTCCCCAATAATAA
>NW_023642853.1:2500-5000 GCF_015228065.2 Penaeus monodon | reverse complement strand
ATAGATTAGGTTTATTTATGTTATGTTCCGTTATATTATGTTAGTTTAGGGATAGTTAGGTTAGGTTTCGTTAAGTTAATTTATTTAGATTAGAGAAGGTTGAGTTACGTTATGTTGTGTTATGTTAGATTAGGTTTCGTTAGGTTAAGTTAGATCGAGCTAATTAGGTTAGTATGGATTAAGTTAGGTTTAGTTATATTAGGGTATAGTAGGGTTTGGTTTGGTTAGGTTAGTTTAAGTTAAGATGGGTTAGCTTTAGTTTCCTTAGATGAGCTTAAGTTCAATTCGATTTGGTTTAGTTAGGTTATGATAGATTGTTACGCTTGAATATTTTACCTTTACTTCAGATAGCTTAGGTTAGTTTTGGGCTAGTTTTGCTTAGATTTAGTTCGTTTCGGTGAGATTAGGTTTAGTTAGGCAAGGTTATGTGAGATTACTTTAGGCTTACCAGGTTATGTTTAGTTATAGCTTAAATATGTTAGGTTAGGTTAGGTTAGATTAGTTTAAGTTTAGTTATGGTTAGATTAGTTTACAGTTGTAAAATTAGGTTAGGTTAAGTTTGGTTAGCTCACGTTTAGCTAGCTAGGGTTAGGTTTAGTTAGTTTTCGTTAAGTTAGTTTAACTTATGTTTGTTTAGGTTAGTTCAGGTTCAGTTAGGTTAGGTCTGGTTTAGTAGGGGTAGGGTAGGGTACGTTAGCTTTGGTTAAGTTACATTATTTAACCCAACCTAAGTAAATGTAATCCATCATAATTAAACCTAATCTAACTAAACTTAATGATAATCAACTTAACCTAAATAAACCTAATCTTAATTAACATATCCTAATATAACATAACGCAAATTGATCCTAATCTAAACTAACGAAACTACTTAACCAAACCAAACTAACTTACCCTAACATATACTAACCTAACTAAACCAAACCTAACCTTACCTAACTAAACCTAATCTAACCTAACCTATCTAACATAGCCACGCATACGCATGGATATATATTTGTTTGTCTGTATGTGTATATATACATACATATATACAGTGAAACAAGGTAATAAAGTCACTGTAAAATTGTATAAAATATAAGATGTGAAATATCCCTGATGAAGTTTAATAAAAGAAAAAAGTGCTCTTCAAGTTCCTTTTTCTTTGCTATTTTGCGGTGGTCTATTTCTTTTTCGACTAAGTTTCGTCTAAAAGAGGATATAAAAATGTTTATTAAAATGCACACTCACAAAAAAATGGTTAAATAAGTAAAATAAAGCCAAGCAGGTGAGTCGCTCCAGGCGAGCTTCCCGTTTTCTATTGGTCGCAGCATCCTCACTGCAACGGGTATCCTCACCCACTATGGATAAAAAGAGGGGTTTTCGGCGACCAAGGTGTAACCTCCTCCGTGGAGCGAGGGTGGACATCGTCCTTCATCTCGTAGGGGAGATGAATGACATATGTAAGGGACCGTGGGGAATATATAAAGGCGGTCCACTACAAGCTGACCGCCCAGTAAATGTATACATACCTCTATGTATCTCTTATCTTATATAATATATATATAATTATATATATATATATATATATATATATATATATATATATATATAATTTATTTATTTATTTATTTATTTATATATGCATGTGTTTCTGTGAGTATAAGTATGTATATTTGTATAATTTATATGTCCAGTTAGATAATTGGCTATCTACCTACCTTCCTACCTACACTTCTATCTACTTACCTACGTATCTACCTACCTAGTTATCTAGTCAGCCTTCTTACCGGCCCATCTATCTATTTGTGTATCTACCTGCCTAGTATCTTGGTTAGGTTAAGTCACGTTAGATTTCATTGCTTTTTGTTATATTATGTTAGGATAGGTTTGAATAGGTTAAATTTGGTTAGGTACGTTTCGTTAGGTATAGTTAGGTTAGGTTAGGTTAGTTTTATATAAGTTAGGTAGGTTGGCCTTGGTTAGGTTAGATGACGTTTAGGTGGGATAGATTATGTTATTTTATGTTAGAATAGGTTTAGCTATTTTGTCCTGTTATGTTATGTTAGATTAGGTTTTAATAGATTAGGTTTATTTATGTTATGTTCCGTTATATTATGTTAGTTTAGGGATAGTTAGGTTAGGTTTCGTTAAGTTAATTTATTTAGATTAGAGAAGGTTGAGTTACGTTATGTTGTGTTATGTTAGATTAGGTTTCGTTAGGTTAAGTTAGATTGAGCTAATTAGGTTAGTATGGATTAAGTTAGGTTTAGTTATATTAGGGTATAGTAGGGTTTGGTTTGGTTAGGTTAGTTTAAGTTAAGATGGGTTAGCTTTAGTTTCCTTAGATGAGCTTAAGTTCAATTCGATTTGGTTTAGTTAGGTTATGATAGATTGTTACGCTTGAATATTTTACCTTTACTTCAGATAGCTTAGGTTAGTTTTGGGCTAGTTTTGCTTAGATTTAGTTCGTTTCGGTGAGATTAGGTTTAGTTAGGCAAGGTTATGTGAGATTACTTTA